>NC_090653.1:290288539-290468539 GCF_040937935.1 Hyperolius riggenbachi
GGCAGCTGGACCTCTATCTTCTGCTATACCTCCCCGGAAGTTTGCTGTACCCGCCGGCCGCCGCTCGTAACAGGAGGGGGCCCTCCGAGAGTCCGAGGTGAGGGAGGGGGAGGATAGGAGGGGGCCCCCGGGGAAAATAGTTTTTTTTAAGGGAAAAAAAACAGTCGGGCTGCCCTCCCCGCGGCTTGTAAGGAGGGGGGACACCCAGGTGAGGGGGAGCATAGGAGTCGGGGCCCCCACTGGCTACCCACCCGGCTACCTAACTGCCCACCCTCCCACCCTTCTGCCTACCCTCCCACCCGGCTACCTAACTGCCCACCCGGCTACCTAACTGCCTACCCTCCCACCCGGCTACCTATCTACCCACCCGGCTACCTAACTGGCTGCCCACCCGGCTACCTCTACCCACCCAGCTACCTATCTGCCTACCCTCCCACCCGGCTACCTAACTGCCCACCCGGCTACCTAACTGCCTACCCTCCCACCCGGCTACCCTTCTGCCTACCCTCCCACCCGGCTACCTAACTGCCCACCCGGCTACCTAACTGCCTACCCTCCCACCCGGCTACCTATCTGCCCACCCGGCTACCTATCTGCCCACCTGGATACCTATCTACCCACCCAGCTACCTATCTGCCCACCCGGCTACCTAACTGCCTACCCTCCCACCTGGCTACCTAACTGCCCACCCGGCTACCTATCTACCCACCCAGCTACCTATCTGCCTACCCTCCCACCCGGCTACCTATCTGCCCACCCGGCTACCTATCTACCCACCCGGCTACCTATCTACCCACCCAGCTACCTATCTGCCTACCCTCCCACCCGGCTACCTATCTGCCCACCCGGCTACCTATCTACCCACCCAGCTACCTATCTGCCTACCCTCCCACCCGGCTACCTAACTGCCTACCCTCCCACCCGGCTACCTATCTACCCACCCGGCTACCTAACTGGCTGCCCACCCGGCTACCTATCTACCCACCTAGCTACCTATCTGCCTACCCTCCCACCCGGCTACCTAACTGCCTACCCTCCCACCCGGCTACCTAACTGCCTACCCTCCCACCCGGCTACCCTTCTGCCTACCCTCCCACCCGGCTACCTAACTGCCCACCCGGCTACCTAACTGCCCACCCGGCTACCTATCTACCCACCCGGCTACCTATCTACCCACCCAGCTACCTATCTGCCTACCCTCCCACCCGGCTACCTATCTGCCCACCCGGCTACCTATCTACCCACCCAGCTACCTATCTGCCTACCCTCCCACCTGGCTACCTAACTGCCCACCCGGCTACCTAACTGCCCACCCAGCTACCTATCTGCCCACCTGGCTACCTAACTGCCTACCCTCCCACCCGGCTACCTAACTGCCCACCCAGCTACCTATCTGCCTACCCTCCCACCCGGCTACATAACTGCCTACCCGGCTACCTATCTGCCTACCATGCCATGGGCGTCCCTACATAGGGCAAAATGGGGCATGCTCACTCCCCTGGCTAGCTGCTGCCCCCCCCCTAGCTACCCGGACGTGGCTGGCCCGCCCGCCCTGGGGTGGCAGCGGAGAGAGAAAAGAAGCGGCAGGCACAGCGGCGCTGCCTGCCGCATCACTTAATTCTAAAGGGGGGAGCGAGAGAGGGGGAGCCCCAAGGTGAGGGAAGGGGGAGGGGGAAACGTCCTCCCTTCCCCACCGCTTCTCTTCTCTCTCCGCTGCCACTGAGGACACCTATAGATCTGGCTATTTAAACTGGGGACACCTATAGACCTGTCTATCTATACTGGGGGGCCTTGTCACTACCTAAACTAGGGGCTCCTGTCACTATATACACTGGGGGGGGGGGGGTCCCTGTCACTGCATACACTGGGGGGCTCCTGTCATACCTAAACTGGGGGTACCTGTCACTAACTGAACTGGGGGGGCGCCTGTCAATACCTGAACTGGGGGCACCTGTCACTACCTGAACTGGGGGGCACTGTCACTACCTAAACTGGGGGCTCCTGTCACTACATACCCTGGGGGGCACCTGTCACTACAAACACTGGGGGCTCCTGTCACTACATACCCTGGGGGGCACCTGTTACTACCTTAACTGGGGGGCACCTGTCACTACAAACACTGGGGGCTCCTGTCACTACCTAAACTGGGGGGTATCTGTCACTAACTAAACTGGGGGGCTCCTGTCGCTACCTAAACTTGGGGGTCCTGTCACTACCTAAGCTGGGAGGCTCCTGGTGCTACCTAAACTAGGGTGCACCTGTCACTACCTAAACTATCCAGGCCAGCCCAGCATCACCACCAGCCAACCAGCCCAGAATCACTGTCAAAAAGGCCACAGCATCACCACCAACAGTCAGGCCAACATTTACTTCAACCAGCCAAGTACAGCCCAGCATCACCGCCAGGCCGGCCACAGCATCACCGCCAGGCCTTTCAGCCCACACATCATCCCCAATCCAGCCAAAAACAGTATTGCCTGGCACAGCAGCCAGTAGAGGAGAATTCAGAAGCCAGGTGAGAGGTGTCTACCATATTAAGTGGGCATTCTGCCTATTTATGTGAAATGCTGTTTATTTATGTGCCTCATGACTGCTGAATTTGTCTTGTTGGGGGCCTCATGGTTACTGAATTTGTCTTGTTGGGGGCCTCATGGTTACTGAATGTCTTGTTGGGGGCCTCATGATTGCTGAATTTGTCTTGTTGGGGGCCTCAAGATTGCTGAATTTGTCATGTTGTCATATCTAACCTATGCTGAGGGAAACTATTCTGGCTACCTATATTAGCCCACTGCCTTACTGTTACAGTTACATTACAATTACCCCCCACCCATGTGATGTCATGTCCACACCCATTTTTTTTGTCGCTGCGCGCTTTGCTTTTTTTGGGGGGGGGGGGGGTGTTGGTAAATTATCCGCACCGGGTGTCAAACACCCTAGCTACGCCACTGGAGGGGGGCACAGCTTGGAAGGGGGGGAATTGGGCACAGAGCGGCGGGGAGGGGGGGAAGCAGGGCAGCGGCATGCGGACTCGGAGCGGAGATAGCATCATCTCTGTAGCTATTCTCCGCTCGCTGCTGGCTGCACTTCTCGAGGAGGGGGCTGCGCGGAAGGGGGGGCCCTAGGTGAGGGAGGGGGGGAGGCTTCCCCGCTGATCTGTGCCCTCTGCCCTTCCAAGCTGGGGGGGACTTGCATTGTGTGGGGGTATCTCTGCCACCAACCTGATTGCATTGTGTGGGGGTATCTGCAGCCAACCTGATTGCATTGTGTGGGGGTATCTGCAGCCAAACTGATTGCATTTTGTGGGGGTATCTGCAGCCAAACTGATTGCATTTTGTGGGGGTATCTGCCGTCATCCTGATTGCATTTTGTGGGGGTATCTGCCGTCAACCTGATTGCATTTTGTGGGGGTATCTGCCGTTAACCTGATTGCATTGTGTGGGGGTATCTGCCGTCAACCTGATTGCATTTTGTGGGGGTATCTGCCACCAACCTGATTGCATTGTGTGGGGGTATCTGCCGTCAACCTGATTGCATTTTGTGGGGGTATCTGCTGCAATTTGACTACTTGATGAATTATCATGAGGCATGTAACTACTTGAATATACAATGTATCTGGTCAGACCTAATCTCTGTGAATAACGCCGCTACTTATTTTGTGTTTTGTATTTTTTTTTTTTTAAGTCTGCCCATGACTCATCATGACCACGCCGATGTTCCAGTGCGTGGTGACACCCATTTAGTTTCGCATTTAGACATATCCCTATTGGAGACTGTCCTCAGAATTGCTCACAATCTATTCCCTACCATAAAGTCATGCAAAATTTCTAAAGTACATGTGTATGTGAGCCCAAAATGGGGGGGGGGGGGGGGGGAGGGAGGAGGAGAGAGGGGTGGGCCCCAGGCTGAAACTTCCTTGGTGGGCCCTTGGTGTCCCAGTCCGACCCTGACTGTGTGGCTCCCTTGATTGATGTGTGGGAACTGATTTTGGATGATTTTTATGTGACTCCGAATTCGCAAATTTGGCGTTCTGACCCGCCTGCTTCAGCACCTTTGGCTGATTCAGCAGGTGATTCGGAGCTCTTTTTGTGTGAAATTGAAGTTCCTGCAATTCCACCCTGTACCATGGATAACTCAGTGTTACTTCCCAGTAAAACAGAAGCCACTGATACATTCTTAACCTTGCCCTGCGCAAATTTCTCAGCAGAGAATCCAGAGGTCCTGATGACTTCCGAGTCCAGCCTAGCCAGTACTCATGACTCTTTGTTTAGTGAAACAGACACCAGAAAAATCTTGCCTGTCTCTGCAAACACTTCTGCAGAAATTACCTGTGTTAATAAAGTTCAACTCCTGTCTGATCCAGCAGATGCCAATAGATGCACTACATCAGTTTCCGAGTCCCAGCAATCCTGTCTAGTAAACTCAGAACCCCAGCATCTGAATTTTCCAATTTTACAAATGAATGGTGATTCAGATGCGCAAACATTGTGTCTTGATCTTCCTGTTTCTACACCTCGCTCTAGTTTCGTGAATAGCTCAGAGCATCTGCTATGTGAACCTGAAATCGCAGAATTATTACCTTGTTCAGAAAATTTTCCAATAAATTTGCCCTGTACCATGAATTGTGCAGTAGATCTCTCCAATGAAACTCAGGTCACAGAATCATTATGCTGTCCAGCAGGTGCTTCCATGGTTTTGCCCTGCAATATGGACTGTTCAGTGATCCTGTCCAGTGAAGCTGTGGTCGCAGAGTCTTATGCTTCACCCAGTACTTTGGATACTTTAAACCCTCTAGCAGAGGAGGCTGAAGCACTGCTTACCTCAGTTGGTGTTGCAGTAATATTCACTTGTCTAGCAGCTGTTTTGGAATTACAGTCTGCTCTAATAAAACTTGATGAATTTCTGCCCAGCAAAGCAGAAGCCATTGAAATATTGTCCTCGTCAGCAATTGTGTCAGATACCTTGCCCTGTACACAGTCTGATTTAACCAATGTTGAGTCCCTCTCCAGTGTTGTAACAGCCGAGGAACTCCAGCCCTGTCCTCTGAATGTTTCAGAAGTCTTGCCCTGTAACATGGATAATTCTGATTCCCTGGTCAAAATAATAGAAATCTCAGAATTTCAGTCCGGTCTGATGTGTGTTCCTGAAACCCAGCCCTGTATCCTGAAAGATTCTGGTTCTCTGGCCGCTGTGGCAGAGGTTCCAGAGTCCCCTTCCTGTCCAGGGAATTCCTCAGTTTTGCCTAGTCCAGTGGGGGCTGCTGCAATGCTGACTTGTTCTGCAGCGCCTCATGAGCTCTAGAGTTGGGCCGAACGGTTCGCCGGCGAACGTGGTTCGCGCGAACGTAGGTGGTTCGCGTGCGGGTACCGCACGCGAACCTTTTGCGGAAGAAGTTCGGTTCGCCCCATAATGCACTGAGGGTCAACTTTGACCCTCTACATCACAGTCAGCAGGCCCAGTGTAGCCAATTAGGCTACACTAGCCCCTGGAGCCCCACCCCCCCTTATATAAGGCAGGCAGCGGCGGCCATTACGGCCACTCGTGTGCCTGCATTAGTGAGAGTAGGGCGAGCTGCTGCAGTCTCTCATATAGGGAAAGATTAGTTAGGCTTAACTTCTTCCTGGCTGCATACCTGTTCTGTTCAGTGAGCCCTCAGCCCACTGCATACCTGTACTGTGATCCTGCCACTGCATACCTGTACTGTGATCCTGCCACTGCATACCTGTTCAGTGATCCTGCCACTGCATACCTGTTCAGTGATCCTGCCACTGCATACCTATTCTGTTCAGTGAGCCCTCAGCCCACTGCATACCTGTACTGTGATCCTGCCACTCCATACCTGTTCAGTGATCCTGCCACTGCATACCTGTTCTGTTCAGTGAGCCCTCAGCCCACTGCATACCTGTACTGTGATCCTGCCACTGCATACCTGTTCAGTGATCCTGCCACTGCATACCTGTTCAGTGATCCTGCCACTGCATACCTGTTCTGTTCAGTGAGCCCTCAGCCCACTGCATACCTGTACTGTGATCCTGCCACTCCATACCTGTTCAGTGATCCTGCCACTGCATACCTGTTCTGTTCAGTGAGCCCTCAGCCCACTGCATACCTGTACTGTGATCCTGCCACTCCATACCTGTTCAGTGATCCTGCCACTGCATACCTGTTCAGTGATCCTGCCACTGCATACCTGTTCTGTGGACCCGCCACTGTATACCTGTTCTGTTCAGTGGACCCGCCACTGTATACCTGTTCTGTGAACCCGCCACTGTATACCTGTTCTGTTCAGTGGACCCGCCACTGTATACCTGTTCTGTTCAGTGGACCCGCCACTGTATACCTGTTCTGTTCAGTGGACCCGCCACTGTATACCTGTTCAGTGAACCCGCCACTGCATACCTGTTGTGTTCAGTGAACCTGCCACTGCATACCTGTTGTGTTCAGTGAACCTGCCACTGCATACCTGTTTAGTGAACCCGCCACTGTATACCTGTTCTGTTCAGTGGACCCGCCACTGTATACCTGTTCAGTGAACCCGCCACTGTATACCTGTTCTGTTCAGTGGACCCGCCACTGTATACCTGTTTAGTGAACACGCCACTGCATACCTATTGTGTTCAGTGATCCTGCCACTGCATACCTGTTCTGTGAACCCGCCACTGTATACCTGTTCTGTTCAGTGGACCCGCCACTGTATACCTGTTCTGTGAACCCGCCACTGTATACCTGTTCTGTTCAGTGGACCCGCCACTGTATACCTGTTCTGTTCAGTGGACCCGCCACTGTATACCTGTTCTGTTCAGTGGACCCGCCACTGTATACCTGTTTAGTGAACACGCCACTGCATACCTATTGTGTTCAGTGATCCTGCCACTGCATACCTGTTCTGTGAACCCGCCACTGTATACCTGTTCTGTTCAGTGGACCCGCCACTGTATACCTGTTCTGTGAACCCGCCACTGTATACCTGTTCTGTTCAGTGGACCCGCCACTGTATACCTGTTCTGTTCAGTGGACCCGCCACTGTATACCTGTTCTGTTCAGTGGACCCGCCACTGTATACCTGTTTAGTGAACACGCCACTGCATACCTATTGTGTTCAGTGATCCTGCCACTGCATACCTGTTCTGTGAACCCGCCACTGTATACCTGTTCTGTTCAGTGGACCCGCCACTGTATACCTGTTCTGTGAACCCGCCACTGTATACCTGTTCTGTTCAGTGGACCCGCCACTGTATACCTGTTCTGTTCAGTGGACCCGCCACTGTATACCTGTTTAGTGAACACGCCACTGCATACCTATTGTGTTCAGTGATCCTGCCACTGCATACCTGTTCTGTGAACCCGCCACTGTATACCTGTTCTGTTCAGTGGACCCGCCACTGTATACCTGTTCTGTGAACCCGCCACTGTATACCTGTTCTGTTCAGTGGACCCGCCACTGTATACCTGTTCTGTTCAGTGGACCCGCCACTGTATACCTGTTCTGTTCAGTGGACCCGCCACTGTATACCTGTTCTGTTCAGTGGACCCGCCACTGTATACCTGTTTAGTGAACACGCCACTGCATACCTATTGTGTTCAGTGATCCTGCCACTGCATACCTGTTCTGTGAACCCGCCACTGTATACCTGTTCTGTTCAGTGGACCCGCCACTGTATACCTGTTCTGTGAACCCGCCACTGTATACCTGTTCTGTTCAGTGAACCCACCGCATCAGTGCGCATACCTGTGCAGTTAAGTGAACCCACCTACCTACGTGAGTGCACGCAGTGTGATATACCACTCCGTGCATACCCAATATGGACAAAACAGGTAGAGGAAGAGGAAGAGGTAGTGGCAGAGGCAGAGGAAGGCCACCCGGCAGGTCTGCGCGAGGTCGTGTAAATGTAATTTCGTGTGGATCTGGCCCACAGTACAGTGCTCGGAAGAAGGCACGTCCCATCACCTCCCAAGATTGTCAGGACGTGGTTGAGTATTTAGCGACACAGAACACCTCATCTTGCTCAGCCACCAGCGCTACTACTAGCACCACTTCCGCTGCATTTGACACTTCGCAAGAATTATTTAGTGTTGAAATCACTGATGCACAGCCATTGTTGTTACAGCCAGATGAATTTTCACCAGCTAATATGTCTGAGTTACGCGGCAACACTATGGATGTAACGTGTCAGGAGGATGAAGGACCTACTGATGGTGCAAGTTTGGATTTGTCTGAGGCAAGCGAAGCTGGGCAGGATGACTACGATGATGACGGTAATAGGGATCCTCTGTATGTTCCCAATAGAGGAGATGAAGAGGGGGACAGTTCAGAGGGGGAGTCAGAGAGTAGTAGGAGGAGAGAAGTTGCTGAAAGAAGCTGGGGCAGCTCTTCGTCAGAAACAGCTGGTGGCAGAGTCCGGCACCATGTATCGCCACCTATGTACAGCCAGCCAACTTGCCCTTCAGCATCAGCTGCTGAGGTCCCCATAGTGCCCACATCCCAGGGTGGCTCAGCGGTGTGGAAATTTTTTAATGTGTGTGCCTCAGATCGGACCAAAGCCATCTGTTCGCTCTGCCAACAAAAATTGAGCCGTGGAAAGGCCAACACTCACGTAGGGACAAGTGCCTTACGAAGGCACCTGGAGAAAAGGCACAAACAGCAATGGGATGGCCACCTGAGCAAAAGCAGCAGCAGCACACAAAAGAAAAGTCACCCTCCTTCTCCTCTTCCTCCTTCAGGTGCATCATCTGCTTCTGCCGCTTTCTCCTTTGCACCTTCACAGGCACCCTCCTCCACTCCGCCTCTGCCCTTGAGCGGTTCCTGCTCCTCTGCCCAAAGCAGCAGTCAGGTGTCCGTGAAGGAAATGTTTGAGCGGAAGAAGCCACTTTTGGCCAGTCACCCCCTTGCCCGGCGTCTGACAGCTGGCGTGGCGGAACTGTTAGCTCGCCAGCTGTTACCATACCGGCTGGTGGACTCTGAGGCCTTCCGTAAATTTGTGGCCATCGGAACACCGCAGTGGAAGATGCCAGGCCGCACTTATTTTTCGAGAAAGGCCATACCCCAACTGCACCGTGAAGTTGAGAGGCAAGTGGTGTCATCTCTTGCGAAGAGCGTTGGGTCAAGGGTACACCTGACCACGGATGGCTGGTCTGCCAAGCACGGGCAGGGCCGCTACATTACCTACACAGCCCATTGGGTGAACCTGGTGGTGAACGATGGCAAGCAGAAAGCGGCGGACCAAATTGTGACACCTCCACGGCTTGCAGGCAGGCCTCTTGCCACCTCCTCTCCTCCTGCTACATGCTCTTCGCTGTCCTCCTCCTCCTCCTTGGCTGAGTGGCAGTTCTCCTCTCCAGCTACACAGCCCCAGCTCCGCAGGGCCTATGCTGCATGCCAGGTACGACGGTGTCACGCCATCTTAGACATGGCTTGTCTCAAAGCGGAGAGTCACACTGGAGCAGCTCTCCTGGCTGCTCTTAAGAAACAGGTGGATGAGTGGCTGACCCCGCACCACCTGGAGATAGGCAACGTGGTGTGCGACAACGGCAGCAATCTGCTTGCCGCTTTGCATATGGGGAAGCTGACACACATACCCTGCATGGCACATGTCATGAATCTAGTGGTTCAAAGATTTGTGGCAAAGTACCCTGGCTTAGCGGATGTCCTGAAGCAGGCCAGGAAGTTCTGTGGGCATTTGAGGCGCTCTTACACAGCCATGGCACGATTTGCAGAAATTCAGCGTAAAAACAACATGCCGGTGAGACGCCTCATTTGCGATAGCCCCACTCGATGGAACTCGACCCTGCTCATGTTCTCCCGCCTGCTAGAACAGAAGAAAGCCGTCACCCAGTACCTCTACAACTGGAGTAGAACGAAACAGTCTGGGAAGATGGGGATGTTCTGGCCCGACAACTGGACACTGATGAAAAATGCATGCAGGCTCATGCGGCCGTTTGAGGAGGTGACCAACCTGGTGAGCCGCAGTGAGGGCACCATCAGCGACTTAATTCCCTACGCGTACTTCTTGGAGCGTGCTGTGCGTAGAGTGGCGGATGAAGCTGCGAATGAGCGTGACCAGGAACCGTTACGGCAGGAACAGGCATGGGACCAATTTTCATCAGACCCAGCTGTTTCCTCAACACCTGCGGCAGCACAGAGGGGGGAGGAGGAGGAAGAAGAGAGGTCGTGTGCAGAAGACGAGTCAGACTCAGAGGATGATGAGCAAGGTGTTTCTTTGGGGGAGGAGGAGGAGGAGGAGGAGGGGACAGCGGCAGGACAACAACCGCAGCAGGCGTCGCAGGGGGCTTGTGCTGCTCAACCTTCCCGTGGTATTGTTCGCGGCTGGGGGGAGGAGGTTGACTTACCTGACGTCACTGAGGAAGAGCAAGAGGAGATGGAGGGTACTGGATCCGACTTTGTGCAGATGTCGTCTTTTATGCTGTCCTGCCTGTTGAGGGACCCCCGTATAAAAAACCTCAAGGGGAATGAGCTGTACTGGGTGGCCACACTACTAGACCCTCGGTACAGGCACAAAGTGGCGGACCTGTTACCAACTCACCGGAAGGTGGAAAGGATGCAGCATATGCAGAACCAGCTGTCAACTATGCTTTACAATGCCTTTAAGGGTGATGTGACGGCACAACGCCAGCAAGGTACCACTGCCACTAATCCTCCTCCCGTGTCCACGCAGTCAAAGACAGGACGCTCCAGCGATCTCATGGTGATGTCGGACATGCGGACGTTCTTTAGTCCAACGCCTCGCCGTAGCCCTTCCGGATCCACCCTCCACCAACGCCTCGACCGGCAGGTAGCCGACTACCTGGCCTTAAGTGTGGATGTAGACACTGCTGTGAACAGCGATGAGGAACCCTTGAACTACTGGGTGCGCAGGCTTGACCTGTGGCCAGAGCTGTCCCAATTTGCCATCCAACTTCTCTCCTGCCCTGCCGCAAGCGTCCTGTCAGAGAGGACCTTCAGCGCAGCTGGAGGCATTGTCACAGAGAAGAGAAGTCGCCTAAGTCACAAAAGTGTTAAGTACCTCACCTTTATCAAAATGAATGAGGCATGGATCCCGGAGGGCTGCTGCCCGCCCCAAGACTAAGTCAGTCCCCGCACACACAGCATCTCTGCCTGCACGCCGTGTGACTGGCTGCCTGGCCTGCCCCAAAAAGACTAAGTCGCTCCCAGTCCCTCCACACAGCATGTCTGCCTGCAGGCCGCTTCACTACCTTCTCCGCCACCACCAACAGGGTCCGGGACTCCAGGCGGATTGCTGAATTTTTTAGGCCGCTGCTAGCAGCGGCCGCTGTAATAATTTTTATGGTGCGTGTACATGACTGCCTAATTTTTCTGGCTGCACTGAGGGCAGCTGCAACAACAAAAGAAAAGGCATGTACATGCGCCCATTCCCCTTCGTGATCATTACCTTGCCGTGGTGAAGGGGCTTGCGTATCACAATGAAGCAATGACCGGCGCCTAGATGAGTGTCTCGGGGGGCACACAAAAGATAATAAGGTCGTTGCTTCATTGTGGTCAGACCAAATTTGATCAGCTGGACAGTCACTGTTCTGTCATTCAGCTACATCAGCCAGGCCGACCATATGGGCTGTAAAGCCACAAAAACCTGCACTCTCGCCATGGTGCGCACCAGTCCAGCACGGCCGTCACTAGTACAAACAGCTGTTTGCGGTGCGTTACACGGTGAGTTTGGTGTGTCAGTGTGAAGCAGTACCTTAATTACACTACCTGATTGATGTATACACATGCAAGATGTTTTAAAGCACTTTAGGCCTGTCATTTAGCATTCAATGTGATTTCTGCCCTTAAAACGCTGCTTTGCGTCAAATCCAGATTTTTCCCGGGGACTTTTGGCGTGTATCCCACTCCGCCATGCCCCCCTCCAGGTGTTAGACCCCTTGAAACATCTTTTCCATCACTTTTGTGGCCAGCATAATTATTTTTTTTTTTCAAAGTTCGCATCCCCATTGAAGTCTATTGCGGTTCGCGAACTTTAACGCGAACCGAACGTTCCGCGAAAGTTCGCGAACCCGGTTCGCGAACCTAAAATCGGAGGTTCGGCCCAACTCTAATGAGCTCCAATCCAGTGTATTAGATGAGTCTCTGTCCAGTCCAGAGGTAGTTGTGGAGTCCCTATCTGGTTCAGTGCATACATCAGAAGATTTGTCCTGTCTTGTTAGTGCCCCTGAATCTGATTTGTTACTGACTTTGCTGGAATCAGCGACATCTAAGTCTGATCCTGCATTCTCGTGTAAAAATCCAGTAGTTGCGAAGTCTAGTCATGATGATTTTTTTTTGGCCAGTCCTGGTTTTGGTCCTGTCTTGGCTGACCCTGAGGCTCACAGTTCCTTGACATGCCCAGAGGTTTCTCTTGTGCCAGTGTGCCCAGATGTTCTTTGTGTGCCAGAATGCCCAAGTGTGTTTAAGGTGTTAGCGTGCTCTGATGCTTCCTTAGTGGGAACATGTTCTGATGTTGCCAGTCTGCCTGCATGCCCAGAGATGGTTCTGGTCCCTGAAAGCCCTGATATTGATGTTTGTCCTTGTGGCCCTGACTCGGGAATTGCCCTAGGTTCCATAGGGGTTCTTGATAGTTCTCCATGTGAGCCTAAAGGGCATTCTGACCTATGGGGATCTCTTTGGAGCTTCAAGGTGTTCTGGGAGGTCTCTGAGAAAACTTGTCCTGGTGCCTTGGACTGGTTCAACAGTGGGTTTTGTGTTGGTAAAGACAGTACCGGTGGGCATTGCAAAGGCTTTGGCGTTTCTGAACGGTTCCTGGAAGGCGGTGGGTATCGCTCAGGGAGTTTCGGAGGGCTTTCTTCTGGAAATCATGGTTCTGATGGGTGTCACACTGGGGCTTGTAGTACTGATGGGCATGGTTCTGTAGGTTCTGGTTCTGATGGGTCCAGTCTTGTGGGGACTGATTCTGGAATTCGGTCTTGCCGGGCTGTCCCGGTCATCATGAATTATCAGTCAGACTGTTTTGTTGGAAATTTCAGTTTTGAAAAGCGTCTGGAATCCGCTTTTAAAGGCGGGGGTACTGTAATGATCGCTGCTGCAGCAGCTATTGCTGGAAGTACTGCTGCAGCTCAGGCAGTTCTGATCTATTTCCATGCAAGCTGCATAGCTTTGTCTGTCTGTCTTTCCCTGCTGTCGGCTTGTGACTGATTATCATTCACCTGTGTGGGAATCTGCATGTCTGCTCCCATTGGATGACCTCAGTATAAAGATCTGCTTCCTGCAGGGTTTCCTTGGGTTTTCATAGCTTCAGCTTAAGCCTGCCTTGCTGTCGCTTTAGCCCCCGATCGTGTTTCTTGTTATAAAGATACTTTGCTGGTCTTTGCATCATATATTGGTTCATTGCCAATATATATGCATACCAGCACGTTTATTATTTTCCTTGTATTTGTGTTACGTTAATACATCAGTGTCGCTGATGTATACGTACACAAACTGTTTATATCCTGTGTGCAGTTAGTCAGCCTTCCAGCACGTTTTGGTAGTTTGCGCGTACCGTGAGCACCCGTGATGAGCTAGTTATCCTGTTCCTGGTACCGTTTGTGGATTGCGTTCATCTCTGCGAAGAGATAACGAATCCTTCTGAATCCTGTTCTGTCACTGTTTGAGGATTGCGTTCATCTCTGCGAAGAGATAACGAATCCTTCTGAATCCTGTCCTGTTACCGTTTGTGGATTGCGTTCATCTCTGCGAAGAGATAGCGAATCCTTCTGAGCCCTGTTCCCTGTTTTGCTCCAGTGTTAGTCAGCGTTCCTGCTTATGTCATATATCGGTTCATTGCCGATATATACATATGTTAGTCAGACGTTACAAATAGTTTCTTTGATAGCTGTAATTGTAATACGCTAGGATAACATACTTATTGTATATTTGTCTGTGTTACGTTCATCTATCTTAATCCTGCTATTTTCTGACTGTCCTGTCCTGTCTTTGTGAGGCACGCCATCGCCGCATCGCATTGGCTGCCTCATTCCAGTCTGTCTGGTTTTGGACGCTTGCTGTCGCTAAGTAGCCGCTAGCTGGCAAGCGTTCATTCTGTCTACCTGTCCTGATCTCCTCAGTTCTGGTTTGTGCGCTCAGCGCTACTTTGCGCTGAGACGTTATAACGTAAGCATTGTTTGTGGCTGTCAGATCTGCACCGGCTCTGTGCGCCACAATCTCCTATTGGAGTCAGTCCTCCCCTCCACTATACTAGGGATAGCCTGTTTCCTGGTGCTAGTGTGTGTACCTCCTCCACGCCAGCTCATGCGTTGCATGCTGACTGTGGAGAATACACCACCAAGCCTTACAGTGGGCAATTCGTTTTTGTGCTTAGCGCTTGTTCCGGCCGTGAAACCCCTGCAGCTGCACAAGTATGCCTGTGCCTAAGTAACCTAGAGCCGCTAGTGCATGAGTATAACCATGCCTGTGCAGTAACCCAGAGCTGCTCGTGCCTGAGTATGGCCACGCCTGCGCAGTAACCCAGAGCCGCTCGTGCATGAATACGGCCACGCCTGCGCAGTAACCCAGAGCCGCTAGTGCATGAGTATAACCGTGCCAATGCAGTAACCCAGAGCTGCTCGTGCCTGAGTATGGCCACGCCTGCTCAGTAACCCAGAGCCGCTCGTGCATGAGTATGGCCACGCCAGTGCAGTAACCCAGAGCCGCTCGTGCATGAGTATGGCCACGCCTGTGCAGTAACCCAGAGCCGCTCGTGCCTGAGTACAGCCACGCCTGTGCAGTAACCCAGAGCCGCTCGTGCATGAGTATGGCCACGCCTGTGCAGTAACCCAGAGCCGCTCGTGCATGAGTATGGCCACGCCTGTGCAGTAACCCAGAGCCGCTCGTGCATGAGTATAACCGTGCCAGTGCAGTAACCCAGAGCCGCTCGTGCATGAGTATGGCCGCACCTGCACAGTACCCAGAGCCACTCGTGCATAAGTATGGCCATGCCTGTGCAGTAACCCAGAGCCGCTCGTGCATGAGTATGGCCACGCCTGTGCAGTAACCCAGAGCTGCTCGTGCATGAGTACAGCCATACCTGCCCAGTAACACAGATCCGCTCGTGCATGAGTATGGCCACGCCTGTGCAGTAACCCAGAGCCACTCGTGCATGAGTATGGCCACGCCTATGCAGTAACCCAGAGCCGCTCGTGCATGAGTATGGTCACGCCTGCGCAGTAACCCAGAGCCGCTCGTGCATGAGTATGGCCACGCCTGTGCAGTAACCCAGAGCTGCTCGTGCATGAGTATGGCCACGCCTGCACAGTAACCCAGAGCTGCTTGTGAATGAGTATGGCCACGCCTGTGCAGTAACCCAGAGCCGCTCGTGCAAGAGTATGGCCACGCCTGTGCAGTAACCCAGAGCCGCTCGTGCATGAGTATGGCCGCACCTGCACAGTACCCAGAGCCACTCGTGCATAAGTATGGCCATGCCTGTGCAGTAACCCAGAGCCGCTCGTGCATGAGTATGGCCACACCTGCCCAGTAACCCAGAGCCGCTCGTGCATGAATACGGCAACACCTGCCCAGTAACCCAGATCCGCTCGTGCATGAGTATGGCCGCGCCTGTGCAGTAACCCGGAGCTGCTCGTGCATGAGTATGGCCACGCCTGTGCAGTAACCCAGAGCCACTCGTGCATAAGTATGGCCACACCTGCCCAGTAACCCAGAGCCAGTCATGCATGAGTATGGCCACGCCTGCACAGTAACCCAGAGCTGCTCGTGCATGAGTATGGCCACGCCAGTGCAGTAACCCAGAGCCGCTCGTGCATGAGTATGGCCACACCTGCCCAGTAACCCAGAGCCAGTCATGCATGAGTATGGCCACGCCTGCACAGTAACCCAGAGCTGCTCGTGCATGAGTATGGCCACGCCTGCACAGTAACCCAGAGCTGCTCGTGCATGAGTATGGCCACGCCTGTGCAGTAACCCAGAGCCACTCGTGCATAAGTATGGCCACACCTGCCCAGTAACCCAGAGCCACTCGTGCATGAATACGGCCACGCCTGCACAGTAACCCAGAGCTGCTCGTGCATGAGTATGGCCACGCATGTGCAGTAACCCAGAGTCGCTCGTGCATGAGTATGGCCGCACCTACACAGTACCCAGAGCCACTCGTGCATAAGTATGGCCATGCCTGTGCAGTAACCCAGAGCCGCTCGTGCATGAGTATGGCCACACCTGCCCAGTAACCCAGAGCCGCTCGTGCATGAATACGGCCACACCTGCCCAGTAACCCAGATCCGCTCGTGCATAAGTATAGCCGCGCCTGTGCAGTAACCCAGAGCCGCTCGTGCCTGAGTATGGCCACGCCTGTGCAGTACCCAGAGCCACTCGTGCATGAGTATGGCCACGCCTGTGCAGTAACCCAGAGCCGCTCGTGCATGAGTATGGCCGCACCTGCGCAGTACCCAGAGCCACTCGTGCATAAGTATGGCCATGCCTGCGCAGTAACCCAGAGCCGCTCGTGCATGAATACGGCCACGCCTGCACAGTAACCCAGAGCTGCTCGTGCATGAGTATGGCCACGCCTGTGCAGTAACCCAGAGCCGCTCGTGCATGAGTATGGCCGCACCTGCACAGTACCCAGAGCCACTCGTGCATAAGGATGGCCATGCCTGTGCAGTAACCCAAAGCCGCTCGTGCATGAGTATGGCCACGCCTGTGCAGTAACCCAGAGCCGCTCGTGCATGAGTATGGCCACGCCTGTGCAGTAACCCAGAGCTGCTCGTGCATGAGTATGGCCACGCCTGCACAGTAACCCAGAGCTGCTTGTGAATGAGTATGGCCACGCCTGTGCAGTAACCCAGAGCCGCTCGTGCAAGAGTATGGCCACGCCTGTGCAGTAACCCAGAGCCGCTCGTGCATGAGTATGGCCGCACCTGCACAGTACCCAGAGCCACTCGTGCATAAGTATGGCCATGCCTGTGCAGTAACCCAGAGCCGCTCGTGCATGAGTATGGCCACACCTGCCCAGTAACCCAGAGCCGCTCGTGCATGAATACGGCAACACCTGCCCAGTAACCCAGATCCGCTCGTGCATGAGTATGGCCGCGCCTGTGCAGTAACCCGGAGCTGCTCGTGCATGAGTATGGCCACGCCTGTGCAGTAACCCAGAGCCACTCGTGCATAAGTATGGCCACACCTGCCCAGTAACCCAGAGCCAGTCATGCATGAGTATGGCCACGCCTGCACAGTAACCCAGAGCTGCTCGTGCATGAGTATGGCCACGCCAGTGCAGTAACCCAGAGCCGCTCGTGCATGAGTATGGCCACACCTGCCCAGTAACCCAGAGCCAGTCATGCATGAGTATGGCCACGCCTGCACAGTAACCCAGAGCTGCTCGTGCATGAGTATGGCCACGCCTGCACAGTAACCCAGAGCTGCTCGTGCATGAGTATGGCCACGCCTGTGCAGTAACCCAGAGCCACTCGTGCATAAGTATGGCCACACCTGCCCAGTAACCCAGAGCCACTCGTGCATGAATACGGCCACGCCTGCACAGTAACCCAGAGCTGCTCGTGCATGAGTATGGCCACGCATGTGCAGTAACCCAGAGTCGCTCGTGCATGAGTATGGCCGCACCTACACAGTACCCAGAGCCACTCGTGCATAAGTATGGCCATGCCTGTGCAGTAACCCAGAGCCGCTCGTGCATGAGTATGGCCACACCTGCCCAGTAACCCAGAGCCGCTCGTGCATGAATACGGCCACACCTGCCCAGTAACCCAGATCCGCTCGTGCATGAGTATAGCCGCGCCTGTGCAGTAACCCAGAGCCGCTCGTGCCTGAGTATGGCCACGCCTGTGCAGTACCCAGAGCCACTCGTGCATGAGTATGGCCACGCCTGTGCAGTAACCCAGAGCCGCTCGTGCATGAGTATGGCCGCACCTGCGCAGTACCCAGAGCCACTCGTGCATAAGTATGGCCATGCCTGCGCAGTAACCCAGAGCCGCTCGTGCATGAATACGGCCACGCCTGCACAGTAACCCAGAGCTGCTCGTGCATGAGTATGGCCACGCCTGTGCAGTAACCCAGAGCCGCTCGTGCATGAGTATGGCCGCACCTGCACAGTACCCAGAGCCACTCGTGCATAAGGATGGCCATGCCTGTGCAGTAACCCAAAGCCGCTCGTGCATGAGTATGGCCACGCCTGTGCAGTAACCCAGAGCCAGTCATGCATGAGTATGGCCACGCCTGCCCAGTAACCCAGAACCGCTCGTGCATGAATACGGCCACGCCTGCACAGTAACCCAGAGCTGCTCGTGCATGAGTATGGCCACGCATGTGCAGTAACCCAGAGTCGCTCGTGCAAGAGTATGGCCACGCCTGTGCAGTACCCAGAGCCGCTCGTGCAAGAGTATGGCCACGCCTGTGCAGTAACCCAGAGCCGCTCGTGCATGAGTATGGCCGCACCTACACAGTACCCAGAGCCGCTCGTGCATAAGTATGGCCATGCCTGTGCAGTAACCCAGAGCCGCTCGTGCATGAGTATGGCCACACCTGCCCAGTAACCCAGAGCCGCTCGTGCATGAATACGGCCACACCTGCCCAGTAACCCAGATCCGCTCGTGCATGAGTATGGCCGCGCCTGTGCAGTAACCCGGAGCTGCTCGTGCATGAGTATGGCCATACCTGCGCAGTACCCAGAGCCACTCGTGCATAAGTATGGCCATACCTGCGCAGTAACCCAGAGCCGCTCGTGCATGAGTATGGCCACGCCTGTGCAGTAACCCAGAGCCGCTCGTGCATGAATAAGGCCACGCCTGTGCAGTAACCCGGAGCTGCTCGTGCATGAGTATGGCCATGCCTGCGCAGTAACCCAGAGCCGCTCGTGCATGAGTATGGCCGCACCTGCGCAGTACCCAGAGCCACTCGTGCATAAGTATGGCCATGCCTGCGCAGTAACCCAGAGCTGCTCGTGCATGAGTATGGCCATGCCTGCGCAGTAACCCAGAGCCGCTCGTGCATGAGTATGGCCACGCCTGTGCAGTAACCCAGAGCCGCTCGTGCATGAGTATGGCCACACCTGCCCAGTAACCCAGAGCCGCTCGTGCATGAGTATGGCCGCGCCTGTGCAGTAACCCAGAGCTGCTCGTGCATGAGTATGGACATGCCTGCGCAGTAACCCAGAGCCGCTCGTGCATGAGTATGGCCACGCCTGTGCAGTAACCCAGAGCCACTCGTGCATAAGTATGGCCACACCTGCCCAGTAACCCAGAGCTGCTCGTGCATGAGTATGGCCATGCCTGTGCAGTAACCCAGAGCCGCTCGTGCATGAGTATGGCCGCACCTGCGCAGTACCCAGAGCCACTCGTGCATAAGTATGGCCATGCCCGCGCAGTAACCCAGAGCCGCTCGTGCATGAATACGGCCACGCCTGCACAGTAACCCAGAGCTGCTCGTGCATGAGTATGGCCACGCCTGTGCAGTAACCCAGAGCCGCTCGTGCATGAGTATGGCCGCACCTGCACAGTACCCAGAGCCACTCGTGCATAAGGATGGCCATGCCTGTGCAGTAACCCAGAGAGGCTCGTGCATGAGTATGGCCACGCCTGTGCAGTAACCCAGAGCCAGTCATGCATGAGTATGGCCACGCCTGCCCAGTAACCCAGAACCGCTCGTGCATGAATACGGCCACGCCTGCACAGTAACCCAGAGCTGCTCGTGCATGAGTATGGCCACGCATGTGCAGTAACCCAGAGTCGCTCGTGCAAGAGTATGGCCACGCCTGTGCAGTACCCAGAGCCGCTCGTGCATGAGTATGGCCGCACCTACACAGTACCCAGAGCCACTCGTGCATAAGTATGGCCATGCCTGTGCAGTAACCCAGAGCCGCTCGTGCATGAGTATGGCCACACCTGCCCAGTAACCCAGAGCCGCTCGTGCATGAATACAGCCACACCTGCCCAGTAACCCAGATCCGCTCGTGCATGAGTATGGCCGCGCCTGTGCAGTAACCCGGAGCTGCTCGTGCATGAGTATGGCCATACCTGCGCAGTACCCAGAGCCACTCGTGCATAAGTATGGCCATACCTGCGCAGTAACCCAGATCCGCTCGTGCATGAGTATGGCCACGCCTGTGCAGTAACCCAGAGCCGCTCGTGCATGAATACGGCCACGCCTGTGCAGTAACCCGGAGCTGCTCGTGCATGAGTATGGCCATGCCTGCGCAGTAACCCAGAGCCGCTCGTGCATGAGTATGGCCGCACCTGCGCAGTACCCAGAGCCACTCGTGCATAAGTATGGCCATGCCTGCGCAGTAACCCAGAGCTGCTCGTGCATGAGTATGGCCATGCCTGCGCAGTAACCCAGAGCCGCTCGTGCATGAGTATGGCCACGCCTGTGCAGTAACCCAGAGCCGCTCGTGCATGAGTATGGCCACACCTGCCCAGTAACCCAGAGCCGCTCGTGCATGAGTATGGCCGCGCCTGTGCAGTAACCCAGAGCTGCTCGTGCATGAGTATGGACATGCCTGCGCAGTAACCCAGAGCCGCTCGTGCATGAGTATGGCCACGCCTGTGCAGTAACCCAGAGCCACTCGTGCATAAGTATGGCCACACCTGCCCAGTAACCCAGAGCTGCTCGTGCATGAGTATGGCCATGCCTGTGCAGTAACCCAGAGCCGCTTGTACATGAGTATGGCCGCACCTGCGCAGTAACCTAGATCCGCTCGTGCATGAGTATGGCCGCACCTGCACAGTACCCAGAGCCACTCGTGCATAAGTATGGCCGTGCCTGTGCAGTAACCCGGAGCTGCTCGTGCATGAGTATGGCCGTGCCTGTGCAGTAACCCAGAGCTGCTCGTGCATGAGTATGGCCGCGCCTGTGCAGTAACCCAGAGCCGCTCGTGCATGAGTATGGCCGCGCCTGTGCAGTAACCCGGAGCTGCTCATGCATGAGTATGGCCGCGCCTGTGCAGTAACCCAGAGCTGCTCGTGCATGAGTATGGCCGCGCCTGTGCAATAACCCAGAGCTGCTCGTGCATGAGTATGGCCACGCCTGCGCAGTAGCCCGGAGCTGCTCGTGCATGAGTATGGCCGCACCTGCACAGTACCCAGTGCCGCTCATGCATGAGTATGGCCACGCCTGCACAGTAACCCAGAGCCGCTCGTGCATGAATACGGCCACGCCTGCACAGTAACCCAGAGCCGCTCGTGCATGAGTATGGCCACGCCTGCACAGTACCCAGAGCCACTCGTGCATAAGTATGGCCATGCCTGTGCAGTAACCCAGAGCCGCTCGTGCATGAGTATGGCCACGCCTGTGCAGTAACCCGGAGCTGCTCGTGCATAAGTATGGCCACACCTGCCCAGTAACCCAGAGCTGCTCGTGCATGAGTATGGCCGCGCCTGTGCAGTAACCCGGAGCTGCTCGTGCATGAGTATGGCCACGCCTGTGCAGTAACCCAGAGCCGCTCGTGCATGAGTATGGCCGTGCCTGTGCAGTAACCCAGAGCCGCTCGTGCATAAGTATGGCCGCGCCTGTGCAGTAACCCGGAGCTGCTCGTGCATGAGTATGGCCACGCCTGTGCAGTAACCCAGAGCCGCTCGTGCATGAGTATGGCCGCACCTGTGCAGTAACCCAGAGCCGCTTGTGCATGAGTACGGCCGCGCCTGTGCAGTAACCCGGAGCTGCACGTGCATGAGTATGGCTACGCCTGTGCAGTAACCCAGAGCCGCTCGTGCATGAGTATGGCCACGCCTGCGCAGTAACCCAGAGCCACTCGTGCATAAGTATGGCCACACCTGCCCAGTAACCCAGATCCGCTCGTGCATGAGTATGGTCGCGCCTGTGCAGTAACCCAGAGCTGCTCGTGCATGAGTATGGCCGCGCCTGTGCAGTAACCCAGAGCTGCTCGTGCATGAGTATGGCCGCGCCTGTGCAGTAACCCGGAGCTGCTCGTGCATGAGTATGGCCACGCCTGTGCAGTAACCCAGAGCCGCTCGTGCATGAGTATGGCCGTGCCTGTGCAGTAACCCAGAGCTGCTCGTGCATGAGTATGGCCGCGCCTGTGCAGTAACCCAGAGCTGCTCGTGCATGAGTATGGCCGCGCCTGTGCAGTAACCCGGAGCTTCTCGTGCATGAGTATGGCCGTGCCTGTGCAGTAACCCAGAGCTGCTCGTGCATGAGTATGGCCGTGCCTGTGCAGTAACCCAGAGCTGCTCGTGCATGAGTATGGCCGCGCCTGTGCAGTAACCCAGAGCTGCCCGTGCATGAGTATGGCCACGCCTGCGCAGTAACCCAGAGCTGCTCGTGCATGAGTATGGCCGCACCTGCACAGTACCCAGAGCCGCTTGTACATGAGTATGGCCACACCTGCCCAGTAACCCAGATCCGCTCGTGCATGAGTATGGCCGCGCCTGTGCAGTAACCCGGAGCTGCTCGTGCATGAGTATGGCCGTGCCTGTGCAGTAACCCAGAGCTGCTCGTGCATGAGTATGGCCGCGCCTGTGCAGTAACCTGGAGCTGCTCGTGCATGAGTATGGCCACGCCTGCACAGTAACCCAGAGCCGCTCGTGCATGAGTATGGCCGCGCCTGTGCAGTAACCTGGAGCTGCTCGTGCATGAGTATGGCCGTGCCTGTGCAGTAACCCAGAGCCGCTTGTGCATAAGTATGGCCACGCCTGCACAGTACCCAGAGCTGCTCGTGCATGAGTACGGCCATACCTGCGCAGTAACCCAGAGCCACTCGTGCATAAGTATGGCCACACCTGCCCAGTAACCCAGATCCGCTCATGCATGAGTATGGCCGCGCCTGTGCAGTAACCCAGAGCTGCTCGTGCATGAGTATGGCCACGCCTGCACAGTAACCCAGAGCCGCTTGTACATGAGTATGGCCACACCTGCCCAGTAACCCAGATCCGCTCGTGCATAAGTATGGCCACGCCTGTGCAGTAACCCAGAGCTGCTCGTGCATGAGTATGGCCGCACCTGCGCCGTACCCAGAGCCGCTCGTGCATGAGTATGGCCACGCCTGTGCAGTAACCCGGAGCTGCTCGTGCATGAGTATGGCCACGCCTGTGCAGTAACCCAGAGCCGCTCGTGCATGAGTATGGCCACGCCTGTGCAGTAACCCAGAGCCGCTCGTGCATGAGTATGGCCACGCCTGCACAGTAACCCAGAGCCGCTCGTGCATGAGTATGGCCGCGCCTGTGCAGTAACCCAGAGCCGCTCGTGCATGAGTATGGCCGCGCCTGTGCAGTAACCCGGAGCTGCTCGTGCATGAGTACGGCCATACCTGCGCAGTAACCCAGAGCTGCTCGTGCATGAGTATGGCCACGCCTGCACAGTAACCCAGAGCCGCTCGTGCATGAGTATGGCCGCACCTGCGCAGTACCCAGAGCCACTCGTGCATGAGTATGGCCACACCTGCACAGTAACCCAGAGCCGCTCGTGCATGAGTATGGCCGCGCCTGTGCAGTAACCCAGAGCCGCTCGTGCATGAGTATGGCCGCGCCTGTGCAGTAACCCGGAGCTGCTCGTGCATGAGTACGGCCATACCTGCGCAGTAACCCAGAGCTGCTCGTGCATGAGTATGGCCACGCCTGCACAGTAACCCAGAGCCGCTCGTGCATGAGTATGGCCGCACCTGCGCAGTACCCAGAGCCACTCGTGCATGAGTATGGCCGCACCTGCGCAGTACCCAGAGCCACTCGTGCATGAGTATGGCCACACCTGCACAGTAACCCAGAGCCGCTCGTGCATGAGTATGGCCGCACCTGCGCAGTACCCAGAGCCACTCGTGCATGAGTATGGCCACACCTGCACAGTAACCCAGAGCCGCTCGTGCATGAGTATGGCCGCGCCTGTGCAGTAACCCAGAGCCGCTCGTGCATGAGTATGGCCGCGCCTGTGCAGTAACCCGGAGCTGCTCGTGCATGAGTACGGCCATACCTGCGCAGTAACCCAGAGCCGCGCGTGCAGGAGAACGGCCACGCCTGCTCAGTAACCCAGAGCCGCTCGTGCATGAGTATGGCCACGCCTGCGCAGTAACCCAGAGCCACTTGTACATGAGTACAACCACGCCTGCACAGTAACCAAGAGTCATGCCCGATGAGTACGGCCGCGCCTGTGCAGTAACCCAGAGCCGCTCGTGCATGAGTACGGCCATGCCTGCGAATTAACCCGGAGCCGCTCGTGCATGAGTACGGCCACGCCTGTGCAGTAACCCAGAGCCGCTCGTGCATGAGTATGGCCACGCCTGTGCAGTAACCCAGAGCCGCTCGTGCATGAGTATGGCCACGCCTGCACAGTAACCCAGAGCCGCTCGTGCATGAGTATGGCCGCGCCTGTGCAGTAACCCAGAGCCGCTCGTGCATGAGTATGGCCGCGCCTGTGCAGTAACCCGGAGCTGCTCGTGCATGAGTACGGCCATACCTGCACAGTAACCCAGAGCTGCTCGTGCATGAGTATGGCCACGCCTGCACAGTAACCCAGAGCCGCTCGTGCATGAGTATGGCCGCACCTGCGCAGTACCCAGAGCCACTCGTGCATGAGTATGGCCACACCTGCACAGTAACCCAGAGCCGCTCGTGCATGAGTATGGCCGCGCCTGTGCAGTAACCCAGAGCCGCTCGTGCATGAGTATGGCCGCGCCTGTGCAGTAACCCAGAGCCGCTCGTGCATGAGTATGGCCGCGCCTGTGCAGTAACCCGGAGCTGCTCGTGCATGAGTACGGCCATACCTGCGCAGTAACCCAGAGCTGCTCGTGCATGAGTATGGCCACGCCTGCACAGTAACCCAGAGCCGCTCGTGCATGAGTATGGCCGCACCTGCGCAGTACCCAGAGCCACTCGTGCATGAGTATGGCCACACCTGCACAGTAACCCAGAGCCGCTCGTGCATGAGTATGGCCGCACCTGCACAGTAACCCAGAGCCGCTCGTGCATGAGTATGGCCGCACCTGCGCAGTACCCAGAGCCACTCGTGCATGAGTATGGCCACACCTGCACAGTAACCCAGAGCCGCTCGTGCATGAGTATGGCCGCGCCTGTGCAGTAACCCAGAGCCGCTCGTGCATGAGTATGGCCACGCCTGCGCAGTAACCCAGAGCCGCTCGTGCATGAGTATGGCCACGCCTGCTCAGTAACCCAGAGCCGCTCGTGCATGAGTATGGCCACGCCTGCGCAGTAACCCAGAGCCACTTGTACATGAGTACAACCACGCCTGCACAGTAACCAAGAGTCGCTCGGGCATGAGTACGGCCGCGCCTGTGCAGTAACCCAGAGCCGCTCGTGCATGAGTACGGCCATGCCTGCGAATTAACCCGGAGCCGCTCGTGCATGAGTACGGCCACGCCTGCACAGTAACCAAGAGTCGCTCGGGCATGAGTACGGCCGCACCTGAGCAGTAACCCAGAGCTGCTTGTGCATGATAGCCTATGGGTGCTTTCATATTACCTGTGGTGTGCCAGAAGTGTTCAATGTGATGTGCTTCCAAAACGGCGTTACCGCGCAAACTTGTGTGGACGTGCATCAGACCGGAAGTCATGCTAGGGGCCGTTCCCATCACAAACGTGGACGGCCACACATGCGGAACGCAGCGCATGCGAACGCACGCCATCCGCGTTTGTATGCGTTGCATGGCTGATCCCATCACTGAAAAGTGAACAGACAGCCGCGCGTTTTCTGCAAAAACTGCGCGCAGCATGTGTTCCCGGACCGCACAGGTCCGGAAGGCATGCAGTGTGAACATCAGACAGTGCAGTCTATGCACTGTCTGATGTCGTGCGTGTCGGCCTCCCGCACGAGTCTCCAAAACGCGGCTGGAAACGCGCGCAACGGGGCCTAAGTCTGTGGCGACGCAGGGCTTTAAAAAAAAACCGTTGGCGGTGCGGCGACGTTGCAAAATGCATGCACAGAAGCATATATTTACAATATGCTTCCGAAACGGGAAGTGAGTGCAAGCGCGCGGATGCCAATATGCAGTGTGGAGCCGGCCTCAGATGTGTCCTGAGTGAGTAAAGGCTGGATATCGGGCCCATATGCAAATAAATTCTCCTCCTAAGTGGAGATATTTTTTTCATTTTGTATTGTAAGTAACTTTTCAGCACTATGCAGACGTAAAGGTAGCAAAAAGAACATGAAAAAGTACTGTCAAAATTATTTTGTGTATTTTCTTGCTGGTGGTTTTGAAATGCATTTAAATGACAAGTTTAAAAATATCACCTAGGAGAAAAGGATGATTGCATATGTGTCCGGGTATGTTTTTGAACTAGAGATTGCAGGAGCTGGTTAAAGAGTGAATGTGAGGAATAAATGAATGAGAGGACTCGAATAATGCCCTTAAAGCTATGATTCCTGAGGAAAGCCAGACTGACTGCTCAGTCGGGGACTTTATCAGGGCTGATAACAAGCAGGCTGAGCAGTGAAGGATGAAGCAGAGAGCAAGGTAGGTGTTTTCTCTAATGTTCCCACTGATGTATATGGTAAAATACATGAGGGTGCTTCGTCTCTGGTTCACTGCTTTGGGAAGTGAATCGCTGGCTATCTCTACCCGAGTTTCTCTGCTGTGAATTCCCATAGGCAGAGTGTTGGCACCGTATACCAGGGTCAGCCTCTGTATGTACAGGATGTTTCACAGCATCGTCTGTGTTCTGTAAGCTGTGTTCTGCGTAACTCTCCCTCCCGCGCGTCTGCAGGTTATACTATCCTACGGCCGGGCCAGAAATATGACAAATATTCCTGTACGACGTGAGTTCTGGGAATATCCATCCCTCTCCGTGCATTTACCGTGTACTGCGCAGGGGGCGATTTATCCTGTTTCTACACACAGAGGATGACAGATGGATCAGGAGGGAGAGGAATAACGAAACGTTGCCCTTGACAACCATGTTTAGTTTTCATTCTATCTGGAGGGAGGGGGGAATGGAATCTTGGTTTGGGTTTTAACTCTTCTGTTTTTGGCTGCAGTTTTCACAAATTACTTTTGCAGCGTATATAAACAGGAAGTAATACTGTAGTTCATGTTTACAGAGAGAGGGGCATTTTCTTGTATGGGAAGTGGCTGGCGGGCTTACAGCATTGGGTGCTGAATTCAGAGGCAGGCGGAGAAATGTTGGCGTAAAGTTTGTATTTTTTTCCCCTTATATTTGCATGGGCTCAAAATAAGTTGGAACTTCATTCCCTCCCACACCCTGTAATCAGGGCTAGGCTGAGGCAGAGGCAAGAGAGGCTCCAGCCTCAGGGCGCAGTGTAGGAGGGGGGGGGGGGCGCACAACTCACTCGGCTATCATTCCTCTATTGTATTTGAAGCAAAGAGAATTAAGAAAAGGGGATACATGGCAGTGGTGTTGGGGGCCCTGGGGCGCCTCTTAGTGTAATAGCAATCAGTGTGTGACGGCTGGGGTGGGAGGGATGGGGGAGGAGCCTCTTAGTGTAATAGCAATCAGTGTGTGACGGCTGGGGTGGGAGGGATGGAGGAGGGGCCTCTTAGTGTAATAGCAATCAGTGTGTGACGGCTGGGGTGGGAGGGATGGAGGAGGAGCCTCTTAGTGTAATAGCAATCAGTGTGTGACGGCTGGGGTGGGAGGGATGGGGGAGGGGCCTCTTAGTGTAATAGCAATCAGTGTGTGACGGCTGGGGTGGGAGGGATGGAGGGGCGCACTTTGGTGTCTCAGCCTTGGGTGCTGGAGGACCTTGTCCCCGCTCTGCCTGTAATGTAGGAACAAATATGCCATACAATGTGTGACTGTGGTGGGGACATTAGAGTGTAAGCTCCTCTGGTGCAGAGACTGATAGGAAGGGATCAGTGATCTCTGTGCAGCGCTGTGGAATATGTCAGAGCTATATAAATGTATAATAATAATAGTGTGTGACTGTGGTGAGGACATTAGAGTGTAAGCTCCTCTGGTGCAGAGACTGATAGGAAGGGATCAGTGATCTCTGTGCAGCGCTGTGGAATATGTCAGAGCTATATAAATGTATAATAATAATAGTGTGTGACTGTGGTGAGGACATTAGAGTGTAAGCTCCTCTGGTGCAGAGACTGATAGGAAGGGATCAGTAATGTCTGTACAGCATTGTGGAATATATCAGAGCTATGTAGTAGCAGTAGGGTATTGTACCGTGTTATCCATCAGTAAAAGCAAGAAGTTTTAAATCAGGATGATACCATTTATTGGCTAACTAAAAATGAAAAAAAATCACCAAGCAAGCTTTTGGCCTTGCAGCCTTCGTCAGGCTCATATCCTGACCCTGTTAGTTTGCAGGCTGGTGGTACAGACAGCATACATGCAACAACCTCTAACCCCATTTAGATGTTCTGTTTGAATTAAGGCATCTTAATGACATGTATTTATGCTTGAAAAAAATATCTGTTTTCCCTTTTGGTGTTGCATGTATATAAGCTGTCTGTACCACCAGCCTGCAAACTAACAGGATATAAGCCAGACGAAGGCTGCAAGGCCGAAAGCTTGCTTATTTTTATTCATTTTTAGTTAGCCAACAAATGGTATCATCCTGATTTAAAACATATCAGAGCTATATAAATGTATTATAATAATAGTGTGTGACTGTGGTGAGGACATTAGAGTGTAAGCTCCTCTGGTGCAGAGACTGATGGGAATGGATCAGTGATCTCTGTACAGCGCTGTGGAATATGTCAGCGCTATATAAATGTATTATAATAATAGTGTGTGACTGTGGTGAGGACATTAGAGTGTAAGCTCCTCTGGTGCAGAGACTGATGGGAATGGCTCAGTGATCTCTGTACAGCGCTGTGGTATATGTCAGATCTATATAAATGTATAATAATAATAGTGTGTGACTGTGGTGGAGGATTAGAGTGTAAGCTCCTCTGGTGCAGAGACTGATGGGAATGGATCAGTGATCATAAAGCGATCACAAAATGCTGCTTGCAGCATTTTCGGAGAGATCCCGGAGATATTGCATCAGTGGCTGTAGCAGCCAAACCGTGATTTCTCTAGGAAATCGTGGCACTTCCACGATTCAGAAAAGCGCAGACGCGATTGCGCAAAGCACCCGTAGTGGGTCCCAACTTAATCAACTATAGAGTAAAATTCTTGCATTATTAGTCAAGGGCCAAATTTACCCAGCATCCTTCCTCCCTAGATGTTCCATTAGCACTTCCTGCATCCCACAGCCCAGGTACGCCTTCCGAGTCGTACGTTAAAATGGCGGACAAAATGGGTGAACTTTTAAACCGCTGAGGTGTAAACGTGTGCTGATGTGAAAGTGACATCATCTCTGAAATTTTCCCCCGCCATAAAACTCTGGTGCGATCCGAGCGTACGAAATTACCAGCGCATAACCCGTCCTCCCAAAAAAAAGGGGGGAAAAGTCTATTGTGCTCTCAGGCCTTTGTTAAACCCACTTAGCCACCCCAATAAAAAATGTCATGCCCTTTAAATAGCTCGCTGTGGAACAAAATAGTTTTGTGTCTCTTTCTTTTCCTTCTTCAGCCTGCAAACTTCAATTAGGAACAGAATTTTTTTTTTTTTCTGTCTTCCTCTTTTGTGTTGGAATGTCTCCAACGTGAGACAGGAGAAGAGGGAGTTTGATCAGCTGTAGTCCAGATGGGAAGACCAAAAACTAGCAGGAAGGATTAGCCAAGTCAGATATTTCGGTTCCACTGGGGTTAAAAACTAGGTCATTGCTCTCTTTTTGTCTTTTTTTTCCCCTCTCCTTCCTCCCTTATTTTACTGCGTTTTTGTTGAAGGTTTTTCAGTCGAGAACACCACACAACCACCTCCCTCCGACTGGACCATGTTCTAACATCTAAATATTGCCTCAGCCAAAGGCATATGGTTCTTGTAACGAGCGTTAGGGCCACAGCCCTGTGTACAGAACAAAAAAAAATAGGCCCCATCCCCCTCTTTCCTTGTTTCGCTCAGTTCGGGGAGAGCTCTTGGACTGACCCCAAAACCAAGGCAGCTGTGCTGCAGCAGTGAGTGAGTTCAGCAGGAATTAGGCACAGTGACTGGAGAGGTTCTGGACCCACCCCGCCCCCCTTATACAGCCCTCCGCGCCGCATGTTCTCTCGCTAAGTTCTGTGGAAAGGCTGATTTGTCCAACGATGGCGACATTTCTTTGCAATTAGGTTTTTTTGGAGGCCTCGGTCACGGTTCTTATCGGCTTCTCATTTTTTCTTCTCAAAAACATCCTATATTTTTTTGGGGGGGGGGGCAGGCGAAGGCCGAGAATCCGTGAGAACTCCGCATTTTCCACCTGCTTATAGATTTTCTCGCTGCTCTTATTTTGATTTCAGTTTGCTACCTTATTGAAGACGTGTAATGTATTGCAGCAGCTGCCTTCGCCGGTAGCAGGACACCGCCTCTGGTCTGGTGCGCGTAAAATGACGTTGCTTTTGGCCTATTGAATATCGTTCGCGTCATGAGGCAAACGGTGGCGTAGTGGTTAGCGCTCTCGCCTTGCAGCGCTGGGTCCCCGGTTCGAACCCCAGACAGGTCAACATCTGCAAGGAGTTTGTATGTTCTCCTCGTGTCTGTCTGGGTTTCCTCCAGTCACTCTGGTTTCCTCCCACATCGCAAACACATACAGATAAGTTCATTGGCTTGCCCCTAAAAAAAAAAAAAAAAAAAAAAAAATGGTCCTAGACTATGATATGTACACTGCATGATACATACTTAAACATATGACTATAGTAGGGATTAGATTGTGAGCTCCTCTGAGGGACAGTTAAAGGACAACTGTAGCGAGAGGTATATGGAGGCTGCCATATTTATTCCCCCTTAAACAATACCAGTTGCCTGGCAGCCCTGCTGGTCTATTTCTCTGCAGTAGTATCTGAATAACACCAGAAACAAACATGCAGCTAATCTTGTCAGCTCCGACATTAATGTCGGAAACACCTGATCTGCTGCATGCTTGTTCAGGGGCTATGGCTAAAAGTATTAGAGACAGAGGATCAGCAGGGCTGCCAGGCAACTGGTATTGCACAAAGGAAAAAAAAAACATGGCAGCCTCCCTACAGTTGTCCTTTAAGTAACAATATACAGCACTGTGGTAGATGAAAACATAATAATAATAAATTAGGAAACATTAGAACAGTGATGTGGTTACCCATGCATTCTGTGCAGGAACATAGATTCCTGTATGTTATACGATGCTAGTTCAGGGCTGCCATCATACATTTCTGGGCCCCCTACTAGGAAAGCGTACTAGCCCCACCTCACTCCCCTCTGCCCCCCATATTTAAGGTGAAGCCCCTATATTTAAGGTGATTGTTGTCGCTCAGCAAAGCGCTGTGACCCATGAAATCCTATGGGATTACACTCACTGCAGTGCTCGAGCGGCGTTTGCGAATTTCGAAAATCGCGGACGTGTTGCATGCAGCATTTTCTCAGCGATTGACATTCTCATTTCCGTGAATAAGAATTGCATCGCAGAGCACAAGCATAGCAACATCACAAAACATTTCAATGCAAAGTAAGCCGGCCGAGGCCAACACTGCCACACTCACTGACAGTCCGTACATTCTGTGGCAGACTTGCAGCTGGGGCCCATGTTTATGGCAGTGTTTGCCGGGCCCCAGACTCACTCGGGCCCCATACTGTAGTACCACCTGTGATGCCCTGAAGGCGGCCCTGTGCTAGTTAATGTGCTGTGATCTGGCACAGGCGACCTTCTAACCAGAGACAGATGTATGCTGTCCTTTCCACGTAATGTGCTGTGCTATGACCTTATCACCGATGACTAGTGGCAGCTGAAGTTACATCCATAACTCCTATTTCTTCTTAGTCATACAGACTATATAGAAGGTTCCATAAGTACATGATTTGGCATTTGCAGAAATATAACTTTTGTTGTGTGAATACTTCATCCTACTACCAATTACTGAATCTGAGAGAGCCAAAGCGCTTTGAGTCCAATGGGAGAAAAGCGCTATAGAAATACTATTGTATTGTACTATTGTATTGTGCCTCCATTGAAACAGAGCCTTGGCCTTGCCTTTGGTGGCTTTCAGCCAGGCTGCAAACTAAGTCCAAGGCCATCTTGCAGTAGCTACTCAAGCACCAGTCCACTGCTTCTGTAGGTTGTCCAATGACTTGTGGAGACTGAATTCATGTCAAACTCTTCTATCTCCACATGAACTTATGCATCAAATGGAAGGTACATCAAGGCCTCCTTATTGAAATGGTTAGACCCTTGGGACCAATGTAGAGGACCGAGGTCTGCCAAACTAGACACTGCTTCTGCTGAGGTGAACAGAGGATTGCTTAGCAGTGGACAACATCAAAGGCTGAAGTCCATGTTAGCAAATAACTACACCTCGAGTCCTGCAGACCACTGTGTCTGACTGTTAGTGATTGTTCTGCTGTAAATTTATCGTTATTTTTCCCTGTTCTTACAGGAAACCGCCTAAAACCCAGTTATTTTTACTTCTATTTTAACCAGAGTGGGATCAGTTGACCTCCTCTAACTGTACTCCCCAATCCCTCAGAGACCGTAAGATGTGTGTCTGTATTTGACCTTTTGTTACTAAATTCAGTCTATGGTTAGGTGTCCACCCCCCCCCCCCTTTTTTTTTTTTTTTGTCTTTTTACATGATTACCTCCTTCCTCCAGGGCCTCCAAATGTCCTCCTTTCATAGAATCACTAGCCCAGTTAACCATTTTAAATTTTTTTTTTACTAATTACATATGAGATTGGGCAGCCATCAGCCATTCTCGATTCGTCTGCGTGACCTCCCATTATCACCTTATTAATATTGATAACATAAAGTAGTTTGTGTGGCAACAGGGTTTTATTTTATAGTTCTGCCCCAGTCCTGACAGCGGATAGTATTTAGTGGTTTGTCAAAAGTAATAACTAATATGCTTTTTGTAAAATGTTAAATACAAAAGATACAGAAAAGTCTCACTAAATTGTAACCACTGTGTCATGTGAAAGTGAGGAAGAAGTGAAGAGCCTAGTCACGAATGTCAAACAAGAAAGTGCCAAAGCTGATCTACTGCTTAACATCAAGAAAACTGATGTTAAATCGATGGGGGGGGGGGGGAGTATAAATTGTAAAGCATCATACCAATGGCATAGCATGAGATTATGGGGCCCCATAGCAAAACTTTCATTGGGCCCTCAGATGCAGGCACTCTCCAGCAATGCCACCTGCCCCTACCCTATGGATATGAGTTGATTGGGCAATTGACATTCTTATGCTTTCATTGCATAGACTCTAAGTGAGAGAGAGGAGGAGCAAAAGAAAGTTAATAGTGAATATATCGAGTACCACCTGGGCCCCTTCTGCTCCAGGGCCCCATGGCAGCTGCTATGACTATTGCTACGCCCCTGCATCATACTCACCGGGCGATACTTGCTTCGATGTTACCCGAAGTTGGGCAAAATTGTTTGACATAAGCCTGTGAAACGATATTGCCCCCGCGGTGATTGCGCATCATTGAGCGACGGACACGGTGGATCATCTTCTTCTTCCCTCTCTTTTTTATTTTTTTGTTTTGTTCTGGAACCATCTGCTGGTGGCCCTACTCCATAGCGACAATGTGTACAAAGCAGCCATGGAGGGATCCTGAATACATGCAGCCAGCGTTATGGTGTCTGTGGCCTCCTTCCACCTGATGCTAAACTACATTTGCCCTCTGGGATGTTGAACTGTGTTTTTTTATAGGCCAAATAAAAAGAAGAGGGGGGAAAAAGTGCATCTACAGAATCTCCTGCGGAGGAGAAAAAGTTCACGAAACACACACTCTTAAAAATGTTCTTTCCATTATGGTCACATGGCTGATGCCGCCTTTTCCCCACATCTGCTTCTTGTCTCTCGTGTTTTTTCTCCCCGCATCCTTTAAGGGCTTACAAAAGTAAAGACGCAGCTGTAATGAAGCTGCAGAGAGAGGATTAAACGCGGGGACGGCGTAGCAGGCCAAAAATCCAGAGAAAAACTCTGTACGGTGGTCCATGAAAGTTCCTGTCCTTGGCAGAGAGTGGGCCACCGTGCAGCCATCATCATCGTCCTCTCTGTGCTCGGCAAATGAATCATCCAGCCACTCGGGTGACCTTCTGTTCTATGCAAATGGACTTTATGCAGCAACTGCCAGAACTACAGCGAAGGGCACCGAAGTTAGGAAGGTTTTCTTGTGCTTCAGTAAAAGATTGTAAGCTTTGTGGACAGGGGCCGGAACAGGCCATAAGGTGAAGCAGTTAATAAAAGGGTAGCGAAACATGGCCGCAATTGTTATTTATTGGATTCTAGATAGCCGTTGTGCTATTTAGCAGGTGGCTGCAATTAAATTATTCATTGTACTATTGTTAGTCATACCTCCCAACTTTTTGAGATGAGAAAGAGGGACACTTAAGCCACGCCCATGTCACACCCCTGATCACACCCCCGTCACACCCCCAGTCACACATACCATAAAGATTTCATAAGAAAAATATGTTGTTTTATAATTCAAACCACACTAGTCCTTTCTATCCTTTTTCATTTTCCTTCATATTAACATTTTACACTTAGAAATATACCAATTCAAAGGATGGGAATAAAGCTTAGTCAATCAAACACATTTTTAGTACAGAAATATATATATATATTTACATAGAGGGACAAAGTCCTGGACAAATGAGGAGGGACAGGGCTCCCAAAGAGGGACTGTCCTTCCAAAAGAGGGACAGTTGTAAGCCATGTTGTTAGTGGGGATTGGAAAGGGGGGGGGGAGGCTCTTAGGGTTAGACACCACCAGGGGGTGGTTAGGATTAGGCACCACTGGGGTGGGGTCTTAGGTTTAGGCACCACCAGGGGGATTCCTAGGGTTAGGCACCACTGGGTGGGGTTTTGGGATTAGGCACCACTGGGGGGGAGGACTCTTAGGGTTAGGCACCACCAGGGGGTGGTTAGGGTTAGGTACCACTGGGGTGGGGTCTTAGGATTAGGCACCACTAGGGGGGAGGGGTCTAGGGTTAGGCACCACCAGGGGAGGGTTCTGTGTGAGAGTAGGGAGAGGTTATGTTATAGTAAATATTAGCAAACATTGCTGATATTTCACAATATGAATCGGGTTGTAAAATATCTATTATTATTCTAATATTGCAATTAAATTGTTATTTATTGTTTGCGCCTAAATCGGCTCGCAACTTTTATAAATGTATGCCCATAAGGGCCCCCTACAAAATAGTCATGGGGCTGCCTGGAATCTAAACTTCTCCCCAACATACCCGATCTCTCCCCCCTCCCCCCCCATCTTGCCCCAATATGTAAGCAGAATAGCGCAGGGACCAGAGTAATACTTACCTGCTCCCGCACTGTGGGTCTCTTCTATGCATCACAGCTGCACACTCTCTGCTGCCATTCGCCGGCTCCCGATCACGTGACTCGCATCGGTCATGTGATCAGGAGCCAGCAGATGGCAGTAGAAAGTGTGCCGCTGTGATGCGGGGAGCGGAGACACAGTGCTGGTGCAGGACAACATTATTCCACGACCTGTGCTACTCTGCATGTGGGTAAGGGGAGGGAGGAGGAGCTGGCCTCCACAGGCGTGTCTATGAATCGTCCGCCAGGAAATATGGGCGCAGAGTAATGCTGATATATGGCTCTCCCTGCTCCTGCACAAGTCCTGGTGGCATTAATTGCTATTCTCCCTCTAGGCTGCCATGGATAGTGGAGGAAAGATGTAATTCAGCTGCCGAATTAAGTGTTTTTTGACGCAGGGCCGGCGCTACCCTAGAGGCAGAGGGGGCATTTGCCCCGGGTCCCGACCTCTGCTGAGGCTCCCGCAGCGACGACCCTGCTACATTTTGCCTGCTTCCCCCGCTCGCACTGCTCTCCTGGGCCCTGAAAGTATAACAGCAGTCATAATTACCTATTAGTCCCGGCAGGGAAGCTGCTGCACTTTGAGAAATGCTGTCTCCCTCCCACTCTTTACACACGACACGCCGGGTCTCCCAAATCACTCACTGAGCACCACAATAGCCGTAATTCCTATTATGGCCTATGGTGGCGCCGGTTGCATCCAAATCTCCTGCGCTGGTTTCACAGCGTTCGCTCTGCAGCCCCTCGGGGCCCCCAGCAGTTGTAGAGTTTGCAGGGGCTATTGTTATGCCCCGATTTGCAGCCTTGCAGCACTAAGGTCATGGGAAAGATGACCTTGATCGATCGGCAAGCTTGTTCATCCCAGAATTATGTTGCACCACAAAGTTCAAAACCGTTGCTACAATAAAGGAATTATTTCACCAAGTAGTAAAGAGAACCTGTAACAAAAAAATCTTCCTCTGGGGGATACTTACCGAGTTGAGAGGGTCCCAATGAAGCTTCCACGTCCTCTGTAGCCTGGGGGAATGCAGCACTGGCTCCCCCAAAACAGCCGTGACAAAGCCTGATAAATGCTGCGCAGGCGCGAGTATAGCAGAGCCTGATGGATATGCTCTACTGCACAGGCGCAAAGGACCCATGCCTGCGTAGTAGAGCGGATACGATCGGGCTCAGCTATTTCTACCTTAAAGGGACACTTAAGTCAAACAAAAAAAATGAGTTTTACTCACCTGGGGCTTCCAATAGTCCCCTGCAGCTGTCCGGTGCCCTCGCCGTCTCCCTCCGATCCTCCTGGCCCTGCCAGCAGTCACTTCCTGTTTCGGTGACAGGAGCTGACAGGCTGGGGACGTGAGTGATTCTTCGCGTTCCTGGCCACAATAGCGCCATCTATGCTGCTATAGCATATCATATTTTTAAAGGGTCACTATGGCGAAAAAGTTTAAAATGTAAAATATGTGCAAACCTAGACAAATAAGAAGTATGTTTTTTTCCAGAGTAAAATGAGCCATAAATGACTTTTCTCCTATGTTGCTGTCACTTACAGTAGGTAGTAGAAATCTGACAGAAGCAACAGGTTTTGGACTAGTCCATCTCTTCATAGGGGATTCTCAGCAAGGCTTTTATTCTTTATAAAGATATTCCCTAAAAAGGATTTGGGCAAATGATGCTGGCCAGATTCCCAGCTCGCTACACAGTTTTTTGGCAGTTGGACGGAGCAACTGCCATTCACTAAGTGCTTTTGAAAATAAATAAATACCTGAGAATCCCCCATGAAGAGATGGACTAGTCCAAAACCTGTCGCTTCTGTCTGTTTTCTACTACCTACTGTAAGTGACAGCAACATAGGAGAAAAGTAATTTATGGCTCATTTTACTCTGGAAAAAACATACTTCTTATTTGTATGTGTTTGCACATATTTTACATTTTACAATTTTTCATCATAGTGCCCCTTTAACCTGAAGGAAGAGCTGCTACTGCGTCTGCGTGGGATCGCGGTAGGTAAATATTTATCTCGCCGCTGTTCGGGGGGCTGCAGCGCTGGATTGCTGGGACACCAGAGGAGAATGGGGGAAGCCATTGTTGGGTGCCAGAGGCTTCCCCCTCCCGAGTGAAGTATACCCCAGATGTTTTTTTTTTTTTTTTTTTTGTTAGATTTTTTTTTAAATAAACCTCTATTGGGAGGAGGCACCCAGGACAATAAAATATATAGAAAGATTGAAATAGAGAGGCACAGGCAGGCCTATACTATGAGCAGCTTGTGTAGGTGAGCTCTCATACAACACGGAGGAGGTAAAATTGGTCAGCAATTGGCCAATCACAATTCATAGTGTGTACCAGGCTTTACTGCTAAAATGGTAAGATACCAGCCAGCTTCATTACTCATTTGCTCACTGTTTTGGCAGTTAGACTTAGCAACTGCTGTCCAGGCTATGCAACCCTGAGAATCCCCCATGAGGAGATGGACTTGTCAGTTGTCAGATTTTTACTGCTTACTTTTTTTCCTCTGTAGTGGTCCTTTTTAACATTTTTGTTTTAACTTTTTAATTTTACTTTTTCTTAGTTATTTTGTATTTCTACAGAGGGGATTTGTCTCTCTGCTGCGGCCGGATCATTCTGGGATCCCTGTTAGTAGTCACACATAGTGAAACCCAATCCCATGAATAAGGCAGACAGCAGTACTCCGGATTCCGGGATAGAGTGGGGAGTGGGGTGAAAGGTCACGGCGGCTCAGGTTCAGCCGGCAGATGTTGGGGGGTCTCTGGTTTCCATAGTGATGAACAAACAATGGGACCTCCCAGGAATGATGTCAGATAATTTATAGCCTTGTTCATACAGATTGTAGCAGAGGCTGGAGTCCTACCGATGAATGCCAGACATGGGGGGGGGGGGGGGGAATACATGGTATAAGCGGGGGGGGGGGGGAGGGGGTGATGTGGGGGATAGATGGTATAAGCCGGGGGGGGGGGGGTGATACATGGTATGGGGCGGGGGGGGGGGAGGGTAAATGATGTAAGCCTGGGGGGCCGGGGGGGGGATACATGGTATAAGCCGGGGGGGGGGGGGAGGGGGGGTTGTTTGATGGTAGAAGCCTGGGGGGCCGGGGGGGGGGGGGTTTGGTGGTGTGGAGGATAGATGGTATAAGCCGGGGGATACATGGTATGGGGCGGGGGGGAAAGGGAAACCTGGTATAGGCCAGGGGGGGGTAAATGATGCTGCAGTGAGAACCGAGCAGGATCATCCATCAGGCAACCTAGGCAGGTGCCTGGGGCCTAGTGGGTGTCGAGGGGCCCACAGCCACCTTCTCTGACCTCTCTAAACTTCAACTTACCAACAGTACCACAATGGGGTCCCAAATCTACTACCTTGCCTCGGGCCACATTACATCCATCTCTGAGTGAGAACACCCTCATAGGTTAACACTACTGTGAACTGCAAACTGAGTGCAGTTGCTCACAGGGGGAACCATGCAATTTTTATTCCCCCCCCTCCCCCTCCCCCGGATGATTTTCTTGAGCGAGCGATCATTGCCACAATCTGCATGATTGCGCATCTGTACTCTCCTTTTGTGACGCAGGGCAATAGCGACCATCATGGCTGATCAGGTGCTTAAGGTCCCAGATGACTGTACGCAAAGTACCGCGATCGCTTGTCTTCCCCGCCCATCATGTGCTGTCACATGACATTGCACATACCCGCCGGCCGGAGATGGATCAGGGAACGGTCGCTGTCCAAGGAACATCGCTGGATCCATCTTCCTGCGGCGCTACAGTGAGTATTTATTTTTACAGTCCCCCCCCCCCAAAAAAAAAAAAAACCCACCACAGATGTACTGAAGGTATTTTCACTGAAATAAGGGTTCGGGTTGGGGTATCAGTGTTTTAAGAATTGCAAAGCAATGCGATTTCCTTGTGATCACAATCTACCCCTACTTCCCTTGCGGCCCCCTGCACACTGCAAATCTAATTTGCGATTCTTAGTTTTTCTTGGATGCTGTTAACAAAAAGAAAACGCAGAAAAAACGCAGCATACAGTACTGATTAAAAATCGCAATAGCATGTAAAATGGTGTCAAAATAGAAATTGCATGTAGCGTGCAAGAGGCCTTAATGCGCTCTACAATCATGGCAAAATGCTGCAGGCAGCGCTTTTTGTGATTACTAAGGGCTCTTTCACACCAGAGGCTAGTTTCAGCGTTTTACAGCCAAGACCACAGTTGGCGTTTTTTAAGGTAAAATACAAGTCCATAGACTTTCATTTTACCTTTCACACCTAAAGCAGCTTTTTTAGGGCGTTGCGTTTTGAAGCTCCCCGGAGCTTTTTTGCAAAGCTGTTTACAGCCGAAGTTGGCTTTTCACGTTTCAATGATAGTCAATGGAAAACGCCAACTACAGCGTTTTCAAAGCGTTTTCAAGGCGTTTTACAGCTGACTTGTTGACTTATTTTTAAAGAAAAAAAAAGACATTTTCATATGACCTGTAAAACGCTTTGAAAACGCTATGTATTGGCCACGTTAAGCAAAAGGCAGAGTTTCAGCCTTTTCTACCGCAGCCTCTAGTGTGATAGAGCCCTTAGCAATTGCAATACTGCTGTGGATCTTGCAGTGTGGCTCGATGATCTGGCACTAGAGTGACCCCCGGCCCTGTCTCTCCATCACACCCGGCAGGAACTGCACTGGGCCAACAGATTGGGGGTCTCTGGGAGCGATCTGCACACTCTCTCCTCCTACAGCCAGATCCAGGCGCAGATTCCGCCTATCAGATGGTTTCAATCAACATTTGGCAAAATATGGAAAGCTTACAGTAAAGTGTGCACTCCGATGTTCCCGGAGGGAGTCGGGGGTGTTCCAATGGGGCCCACTTGTGTCTCGCATATATGTGAATGCCCGAGTGCAATCTGTGCGCTCAGCGGCCTCCTTTGACCAGGAACTCCGGGTTTAACCTAAACCTTTCTATATACAGCCCTATAGATAAAGCCCCTCTGCCTTATTTGCATAGGGTCTCCCTGACGGCCACGCACATGTAAGGAAAGTCACATTTCTGTCATACGCTTCGTCCTCACCCCCCGACAGGTCCAGCGACGTTCCCTTGATGACGGTCGTTCACGCCTCTTCCTGCCGGCGGGTATGCGCGACATCACACAACAGGCGCAAATGAGACTTCCAGTGATCGCGGTACTTGTGTGTGGGAGTCGCCGGGGATCTTAAAGATCAGAACCGTCCTGACGTTTGTTATTGGCGCGTGACGCTAAGCGATGTTCGCGTGGTTGTGTGCCTGTACCCACGGTGCGATGTCACGGAAACAACAGCATGGGGTTCAAAAAATTGTCGGTAAAATCATGACGTGGGTACATAGCTTTATGCATTGCTGCTTATGTATATAACTGTAACATGCATGGCGTTGATACAATGAGACCAGATGACAGTTAAATGAGCAGTTCCTGCTTGCTAACTGTGTAGTTTAGCAGCCGTTCTGCCAGGAATCCTATTTACCCAAAGGTTGTAAGTATGCATGGACCCTGGGCAGTGGTTTAGTCTGGGTGATGCAGATGTGGGCGGTAGCTTAGTGTGGGTGATGCAGTTGTGGGCGATGGCTTAGTGTGACTAGCTCCCACAGGTGTGGGTGGTGCAGTTGTGGGCGGTGGTTTAGTGTGGGTGACGCAGTTGTGGGCGGTGGCTTAGTGTGGGTGATGCAGTTGTGGGCGGTGGCTTAGTGTGAATGACGCAGTTGTGGGCGGTGGCTTAGTGTGAATGACGCAGTTGTGGGCAGTGGCTTAGTGTGGGTGGTGGTTTGGTGTTGGCAGCTTATTGCGGTGGTTGTGCTGCATGCGTGCGTACAGGATTTGGCATCTGTGGCATGCACTCAGGCTTTGGGCAGAAGGGGCTCTGTAGAAGTTGTAGTGTTGGGCGATGGGGCTCTGAGGCAGTTATGCTGTGAAATTCTTTTCATTTACAACTATGAAAGTCCTCCAGCAATTCTGGCACATCACCCATCACAATGATCAGGGCCCTTATTTACCTTTTTGGTTTCCCAGACAATGCAGCTTAGTCACCCCTCCCCCCCCAACACCACCATATCATATCAATCAAAGTTTGCATTAGATATGTACGCAAACTTATAGAACCACTCTGGCATGATGGGATTTGCCTACTCTGTCGCTGGTTGCCAAAGATCATGACGCAGCAAAACACGTCAGTGATGGGCGGAGACTGAGAAGCTTTGTGCAGCGCGTTGCTTTGATTCAGATTTGCAAGGCGACCTGCGGTCCGTAGTGTTTGATCAGATCGCTGAACTGTTCTCATGGCCAGCAATGAAAGGGCTACTTAAGGCTGCTGCACACCAAGAGCGCTTCTGAGTGCTTTTTAAAACGTTAGCACTTCGAAAAGCGCTTGGCTAATGTATTTGTATGGGATGGATCACACCAGAGCGATATGTTTACTTCCCAAACACAAACGCGGGACCTGCAGCATTTTGGATGCGATTCAGCCTCAATGTTAAAGGGAACCTGAGACGAAGTACCCTTGTGTATTTTACCTTATAAATCAGTGGGAACATGACAGAAGAGCACCTGAACTGGAAATAAAAAGTGAAAATAACCATACACAGGTCATACTTGCCTCCTGTGTAGTCTACTCCTCAATCTCTTTCTCCTCTCCTGCGTCCTGTTTGTCCACTGTGATCAATGTAATTCTCCGTCCTCCATTTTAAAAATGGCCGTTACCACATAACAGCTTCCTGGTCAGCACACTGTTACACTGTAATATCACCCACTAGAGCCATAGGGAAACATGGGCATTACCTTGCACATTCAGTTGAAACTGACAGCAGCTGATAAATAACTGACAGCAACTGGCATATTTCAGTTCTGACAAAATATTGTCAGAACTGGAAGGGATCACTGTAAGAAGAAAATGGTAAGCTTCTGAGAGGAACTGATGGCGAGGTAACTATGTAATATTCATTTGCAAGTACATCATGTGTTTATTTTAAATTTTACTCTCTTCAGGTTCCCTTTTAAAAGAGAAACCGTGACCAAGAATTGAACTTTATCCCAATCAGTAGCTGATACCCCCTTTTACATGAGAAATCTATTCCTTTTCACAAACGGATCATAATGGGGCGCTGTATGACTGATATTGTGGTGAAACCCCTCCCACAAGAAACTCTGAGGACCATGGTACTCCTGGCAGTTTCCTGTCTGTGAATCTTGTTGCATTGTGGGAAATAGCTGTGTACAGGTGTTTCCAACCGCCAAAAAAGCATGCAGCAGCTACATCACCTGCCAGCAGTAAAAATGTCCCCATGTGATAAATGTCAGAATGTAAATCAGGGAGAGGAAAGATTTTACAATGAGCAAACACTGACTAAATAAATTGTACATAAGTATTGTAAAAATGAAGCATATTTTTATTACATTATTCTCACTGGAGTTCCTCTTTAATTTCTACACCTGCTATCTATGATTTTACTATGAACTATGGCATATATATAGTATAGCATATTTTAGAACGATTTTCTACTTTCCTATAGTTAAAGAGAGTCTGAAGCGAGAATAAATCTCGCTTCAGAGCTCATAGTTAGCAGGGGCACGTGTGCCCCTGCTAAACCGCCGCATACGCGCCGCTAAACGGGGGTCCCTTCACCCCCAAACCCCCCACTGCGACACTTGGTCGCAGACTTGGTCGCTCCTGGAGGCAGGGCTAACGGCTGCAGCCCTGCCTCACAGCGCGTCTATCAGCGGCGCATCGCCGCCTCTCCCCTGCCCCTCTCAGTGAAGGAAGACTGAGAGGGGCGGGGGAGAGGCGGAGGTACGCGTCTGATAGACGCGCGTGGGGCAGGGCTGCGGCGGTTAGCCCTGCCCCAACCAGGAAGCGCTCCTCCGCTGAAATGAGGGGGTTTGGGGGTGACGGGACCCCCGGTAAGCCGCGGGATAGCGGCGGTTTAGCAGGGGCACACGTGCCCCTGCTAACTCTGAGGTCTGAAGCGGGATTTATTCTCGCTTCAGACTCTCTTTAACTATAGGAAAGTAGAAAATCGTTCTAAAATATGCTAGAACAGAGCCGTTTTTCCAAGCTTTTTTTTTTTTTTTGCAAAATCTGTTAACGTTCATCTCAACCTGTACAAAAAATTAAAAATCTCTACACCAAAAAGCTCTAAAAATCGTTAGGCACATGCCTGGAATTGCTTAGAAAAATCACTTCTAAAAACGCTTATCGTTTGCGGTTACGCTAGCGATTTTTGGTGTGCACTTGCCCTTAGTTTTGCTTTTTGAATGAACCAGAACGATTTTAAGAGAACTGTTTGATCTTGTCGTCTCCTACAAATCATGTTTCACAAAGAATCCGGTATTTAGGGCTGGCGTTTTGGCTGTGCACAGTGGAATATTTGTACCTTCACTTGGCAACCCCCCTGATGGAGTGTTTGCAGAGATGTTAGCTCTGGGTCACCCCTGTTAGCACTGTAAACAGGGTGTTAGTGTACGCCGCAGACCCCCCATGTGCCAATGTGTGAATGCTCCTTCTTTATACAACCTAAAAGGCCAAACATTCCTGAGAATGCCAGAGAGATCTCCATCAGTCGGACGTCCGCCGCAAGGATGTTATTAATAATTATATCCGGAACGCAGCGTAACATTTCAGAACGGGCGGGGATCAAACAGCGACACATTGTGCTATTTCTACGGAATCTGAGAAATGTACCCCCATTTACAAAAAAAAAAAAAAAGTCTTTATTCTGTACTCTGTAAAAAATACAGAATAATAATATGGTAGGACATTAGACTATGACTATGGTAGGATTAGAGTGTGAGCTCCTCTGAGGACAGTCAGTGACATGACTATGTACTCTGTAATGTGCTGCAGGAGATGTCAGTGCTATATAAATACATAATAATAATATGGTAGGACATTAGACTATGACTATGGTAGGATTAGAGTGTGAGCGCCTCTGAGGACAGTCAGTGACATGACTATGTACTCTGTAATATGCTGCAGGAGATGTCAGTGCTATATAAATACATAATAATAATATGGTAGGACATTAGACTATAACTATGGTAGGATTAGATTGTGAGCTCCTCTGAGGACAGTCAGTGACATGACTATGTACTCTGTACAGTGCTGCAGGAGATGTCAGTGCTATATAAATACATAATAATAATATGGTAGGACATTACACTATGACTATGGTAGGATTAGAGTGTGAGCTCCTCTGAGGACAGTCAGTGACATGACTATGTACTCTGTAAAGTGCTGCAGAAGATGTCAGTGCTATATAAATACATAATAATAATATGGTAGGACATTAGACTATGACTATGGTAGGATTAGAGTGTGAGCGCCTCTGAGGACAGTCAGTGACATGACTATGTACTCTGTAATATGCTGCAGGAGATGTCAGTGCTATATAAATACATAATAATAATATGGTAGGACATTACACTATGACTATGGTAGGATTAGAGTGTGAGCTCCTCTGAGGACAGTCAGTGACATGACTATGTACTCTGTAATGTGCTGCAGGAGATGTCAGTGCTATATAAATACATAATAATAATATGGTAGGACATTACACTATGGCTATGGTAGGATTAGAGTGTGAGCTCCTCTGAGGACAGTCAGTGACATGACTATGTACTCTGTAATGTGCTGCAGGAGATGTCAGTGCTATATAAATACATAATAATAATATGGTAGGACATTACACTATGGCTATGGTAGGATTAGAGTGTGAGCTCCTCTGAGGACAGTCAGTGACATGACTATGTACTCTGTAATGTGCTGCAGGAGATGTCAGTGCTATATAAATACATAATAATAATATGGTAGGACATTAGACTATGACTATGGCAGGATTAGAGTGTGAGCTCCTCTGAGGACAGTCAGTGACATGACTATGTACTCTGTAATGTGCTGCAGGAGATGTCAGTGCTATATAAATACATAATAATAATATGGTAGGACATTAGACTATGACTATGGTAGGATTAGAGTGTGAGCTCCTCTGAGGACTTTCAGTGACATGACTATATACTCTGTACAGTGCTGCAGAAGATGTCAGTGCTATATAAATACATAATAATAATATGGTAGGACATTAGACTATGACGATGGTAGAATTAGATTGCGAGCTCCTCTGAGAACAGTCAGTGACATGACATGACAGTGCTGCAGAAGATGTCAGTGCTATATATAATAATATGGTAGGACATTAGACTATAAATATTGTGCATTTAGATTGTGAGCTCCTCTGAGGACAGTCAGTGACATGACTATGTACTCTGTAATGTGCTGCAGAAGATGTCAGTGCTATATAAATACTTAATAATAATATGGTAGGGCATTAGACTATGACTATGATAGGATTAGATTGTGAGCTCCTCTGAGGACAGTCAGTGACATGACTATGTACTCTGTAATGTGCTACAGGAGATGTCACTGCTATATAAATACATAATAATAATATGGTAGGACATTAGACTATGACTATGGCAGGATTAGAGTGTGAGCTCCTCTGAGGACAGTCAGTGACATGACTATGTACTCTGTAATGTGCTGCAGGAGATGTCAGTGCTATATAAATACATAATAATAATATGTTAGGACATTAGACTATGACTATGGTAGGATTAGATTGTGAGCTCCTCTGGGGACAGTCAGTGACATGACTATGTACTCTGTACAGTGCTGCAGGAGATGTCAGTGCTATATAAATACATAATAATAATATGGTAGGACATTACACTATGACTATGGTAGGATTAGAGTGTGAGCTCCTCTGAGGACAGTCAGTGACATTACTATGTACTCTGTGCAGTGCTGCAGGAGATGTCAGTGCTATATAAATACATAATAATAATATGTTAGGACATTAGACTATGACTATGGTAGGATTAGAGTGTGAGCTCCTCTGAGGACAGTCAGTGACATGACTATGTACTCTGTACAGTGCTGCAGAAGATGTCAGTGCTATATAAATACATAATAATAATATGGTAGGACATTAGACTATGACTATGGTAGGATTAGATTGTGAGCTCCTCTGGGGACAGTCAGTGACATGACTATGTGCTCTGTAATGGGGCTGGATAGTGTACTGGTTAAGGGCTCTGCCTTTGACATGGGAGACCAGGGTTCGAATCCTGGCTAGGTCAAGTACCTATTCAGTAAGGAGTTCAAGGCAAGACTCCCTAACACTGCAGGGTGGCCTCTTGAGCGCGTCCTAGTGGCTGCAGCTCTTGAGCGCTTTGAGTCCGACAGGAGAAAAGCGCTATACAAATGTTCGGATTATTATTATTATTATTATTATAATGTGCTGCAGAAGATGTCAGTGCTATATATATACATAATAATAATATGGTAGGACATTAGACTATGACTATGGTAGGATTAGATTGTGAGCTCCTCTGGGGACAGTCAGTGACATGACTATGTACTCTGTACAGTGCTGCAGAAGATGTCAGTGCTATATAAATACATAATAATAATATGGTAGGGCATTAGACTATGACTATGGTAGGATTAGAGTGTGAGCTCCTCTGGGGACAGTCAGTGACATGACTCTGTAGTCAGTAAAGTGCTGCAGAAGACAAAATGACCAAGGTATTCAGTGTTGCTTTTTAGTAAGAGGGCATTTCGGTCACTTTTATCCCCTTTTACCCTCCATGTGGTTCTCGGTCACTATGAGATATGTGGGTATTCTGTTGTTCTGGTCCAAGCCCTATCTCATAGAGATTTATATTTATCAAATCCATACCAAGCACTGATGAAGACCAACAGTCTGAAACAGTCTGTCTGCATGTAGGGTTGATGTGGCTCTGTAAAATATATAAGGTATAGGCTCGTGACACACCAGCAGCTCTGGATGCAAGCCTGGCTTTCAGGGGCATAAAGAGATAATTTGCTTATTCAGTAGCGGTGCATTGTGGGTAACCACAGTTGCTCACTTAAAGCTGAATTATTGCAAATACCTTCTGTTTTAGGAAGGTAGATCACACTGAGCATTGCTTTTTAGTAGGAGGGCTTTCCGGCCTCTTGTAGCCCCCTATACTCCGCAGTGGTTCTGGGTCACCATGAACTCTGTGTAGTTGTTATTAAGCTATAGCGAGTGGCCATCTCATCCGGACAGTTTAGTTTCTCGGAGTGCCTCCGGTTCGGATCCCTCCCATCAGATACAATCGTTGTGGATCCTGGATGGTCTGACATCTGTATTTCCAGTACAGCGGGACCAGTCTCTGCAGCAGATCCGATCCCGAGAGACCTCATCTCGCGGTGTGTGGTCAGTCTGCAGACCAGCGGGGAAAGGTCATGCGGATTATTAGGACATTTGGAAGATATTTGGGGAAGGTGCTGGCCGGGCAGTGAGCGTTCATCCCCGGGGTCACCAGGAGGATATCCTGACAGCTGCTTTTCCATTTAACATTCCTGTCATGTGACTACAGGAACACCAAGAGATCAGAGGAGGCCACATGTTTCCAAATCCCACAGGAAAAGGTGCTTCAGCAGAGGACAAGAGGGCATTGTCAGGAATTTTCCAACCTGCTTAAAGGACATACAAGGCAAATTAAATAAACTACCTTTACTTACCTGGGGCTTCTCCCAGCCCCTAGTGGTCACTCTGTCCCTTGCCGCAGCTCTGGATCCCTGACCCTCGGTGGACTGACGTCTTCTGCGCATGCGTTAGCTTGCGCCATGTGCCGGCGCCTAGTGGTCACTCTGTCCCTTGCCGCAGCTCTGGATCGCTGACCCTCGGTGGACTGACGTCTTCTGCGCATGCGTTAGCCCGCACCATGTGCTGGCGCCTAGTGGTCACTCTGTACCTTGCCGCAGCTCTGGATCGCTGACCCTCGGTGGACTGACCCCTTCTGCGCATGCGTTAGCCCGCGCCATGTGCTGGCACCTAGTGGTCACTCTGTCCCTTGCCGCAGCTCTGGATCGCTGACCCTCGGTGGACTGACGTCTTCTGCGCATGCGTTAGGCCGCGCCATGTGCCAGCCCCTAGTGGTCACTCTGTCCCTTGCCGCAGCTTCGGTCTTTTCTCTGTTTCTGCTGCCAAGCTCTGCAGGATCGGTGACCCCTGGCGGATCAGTGTCTTGACCCCGCATCACCTGGCATGCCCTGTGCAGACGCAGTACACTCCCGAGGTCGTGGGCGTGTACTTGTGCGGGGGCAGGTGCACGCATGCGCAGAAGACGCCGACCCACGGGGGGGGGGGGGGGGTCAGCGATCCTTGCAGGCTGCCATAGGGACACTGGAAAGGACTAGAGCTGTGGCGAGGGACATGTGACATCTAGGAGCTGGAATAAGCGCCAGGTAAATTTATTTTTTGCTTTTTGAGTCCTTTAACCTCTTAAGGACCATAGCCCCCCCCCCCCCAACTATTTTTTACAGGCTAGCTGCAGAGTCGAACAACGCTGCCGCACACTGATTCCCCCCTCCCCCCCCTTTCTGCCCTCCAACAGAGCTTTCATTGCTGTGGGCATTTTTTTTTTTTATTTATCTAAATTTATTAATCATTTATTTTTAAATAAATTTGTGTATTTATTTATTTTTTTGCTAAACTCCCCCCTCAATCATCCCACAACCAATCCCAGCGATCGGCTCAGCTTATGAGAGCCGATCGCTCTCTAAGCCTAGTGACTCGGCTGTCCCTAGTACAGCTCTGCCATAGATCACAGCACTGTACAATGTAAATAGATGGTGGCCCAATCTACACGATACGATTCTTTATACGATTCGATTACGATTCTATTTACGATCCGATTAAATCCGACATGTCCGATCAGGATTCAATTCGATTTGCCATTGCTTTGCAATGGCAAATCGAATTGAATCGAATCCTGATCGGACATGTCGGATTTAATCGGATCGTAAATAGAATCGTAATCGAATCGTATAAAGAATCGTATCGTGTAGATTGGGCTACAGTCTCCTAGCGGTGATCCCCTGCAAAACCCCGCCCCTGGACTTGACGCCAGTCGGGGTTAGGGCTCTTTTCCACTATGAAATGCGATCGCAATTAAGCTACTATACTCCGTATAGTACAGCTCAATTGCATCCAAAATGCATGATAGCGATTGGACCAAAATCGCATCGCAATCGGATCGCATTAATGGAAATTGCTGCTGCCGTTTCCATTACTTTAATGTACCTTGCGTTTTGCGATCGGAATCAAATCGCAAGGTAGTGAAAAAAAGGCCTTAGGCGGTCCTGGGGCTGCCACCTTGCGACCGCCAATTGGCGTTAGGCGGTCGCAAGGTTAAGAGTGCTCCATGTCAGGCACCGCTGTCATTTTTCCTGTGCTCAGAAGTTGCCTTTCTTGTGAATATGGCAGCAGACCTAGTAAGTGCAACGCTATTCCCGCCCCTTCCTGCCTCCCTTAGCTGCTGATTGGCCAGCTGTCCCCATCACCACAGCAGGGCCTCATGTGGGGGAAGCATTTGTGCTTGTTGCCCATAGCAACCACGCCCATTTCTTTTTCCATGTAAAAGTGAGAGAAGAAGAGGAACCAACAGTCACCTCCCACATACAGGGGAAGGCAAAGGCAGGGCACAGAGCCACAGACTTCCTGTCCCCCAGGAGAGCCTGGGAACCTCAATATAGGAAGGAAATAAGGGAACTGATTGCGTATTATCATATTTCTTTACATACATTCACATACCTCACAACTGTCCTGATTTGGGTGGGACTATTCTGAATTTGCATGCCACTCCCACAGTCCCACCCCCTCCTCTAGAAGCTTCTGTACTCTCCATTACAGCGGATAGCCCCGCCCCTGCACGTGTGAGTGCTGCCCTCTACTGGGAGGAGGAAGGCATGGCAGGAGGGAGACAGGCTGGATGTAATGACTGCTGGTGAGTGCTGGGAAGGGGTGCACTAGTGATGGGAAACATGGCTGACTGTTGCCAGTGTGATGTGGGTGGGTATTGGGGACATTGTCTGTGCTGGGGAGATTGCCTTGCTGGCTGGGGGGCAGCTCTGGCTACCTAAAGTAAACCTGTAGTCTATACTGAGAGCAGGCACCAGTGGCTACCTATTACTGGGGGGCACATCTAGCTATCTGATTCTAGGGGGGATTTCTGGCTTCCTAATACTGGGGGCACCTCTGGCTACCTATTACTGGGGGGCACATCTAGCTATCTAATTCTAGGGGGGATTTCTGGCTTCCTAATACTGGGGGGCAGCTCTGGCTACCTATTACTGGGGGGCACATCTACCTCTGATTCTAGGGGGGATTTCTGCCTTCCTGATACTGGGGGGCTATTCTGGCTACCTATTACTGGGGGCACATCTAGCTGTCTGATTCTAGGGGGGGGGGGGGATTTCTGCCTTCCAAATACTGGGGGCAATTCTGGGGGGCACCTCTGGCTACCTATTACTGGGGGGCACATCTAGCTGTCTGATTCTAGGGGGGCATTTCTGCCTTCCTGATACTGGGGGCACCTCTGGCTACCTATTACTGGGGGGCACATCTAGCTGTCTGATTCTAGGGGGGCATTTCTGCCTTCCTGATACTGGGGGCACCTCTGGCTACCTATTACTGGGGGCACATCTAGCTATCTGATTCTAGGGGGGATTTCTGCCTTCCTAATACTGGGGGGCAGCGCTGGCTACCTATTACTGGGGAGCACATCTAGCTGTCTGATTCTAGGGGGCATTTCTGCCTTCCTAATACTGGGGGCACCTCTGGCTACCTATTACTGGGGGGCACATCTAGCTGTCTGATTCTAGGGGGGCATTTCTGCCTTCCTGATACTGGGGGCACCTCTGGCTACCTATTACTGGGGGGCACATCTAGCTGTCTGATTCTAGGGGGGATTTCTGCCTTCCTAATACTGGGGGCACCTCTGGCTACCTATTACTGGGGGGCACATCTAGCTATCTGATTCTAGGGGGGATTTCTGCCTTCCTGATACTGGGGGCACCTCTGGCTACCTATTACTGGGGGGCACATCTAGCTGTCTGATTCTAGGGGGGATTTCTGCCTTCCTAATACTGAGGGCACCTCTGGCTACCTATTACTGGGGGGCACATCTAGCTATCTGATTCTAGGGGGGCATTTCTGCCTTCCTAATACTGGGGGCAGTTCTGGGGGGCAGCTCTGGCTACCTATTACCGGGAGGGAATCCGATTAGAGAGAGTTCTGTTGGCTGCCCACATACAGCAGGCCGATTCCCAATAGATTTCATGCTGCAATCGATCGTAATCTGCTTTGTGACGCCGCAAACGACGGCCCAACACTGTCCCCCTAATGTCCAGTGTGCCCCCCTGGTGCCCAGTGCCGTATACATCACCTGTCCCTATCCGCCGCTGGCTCTGGCCACTGTCCATACATGCGCGCCACGTGGTTGCCGGGGTAACGTGGGCGTGTGTGTATGGACGGAGCCTGGAGCCATCGGTGGACATGGACAGGTAATGTATAGTGCACTGGGCACCCCCCTGGTGGGGACATATTGAACATAAGGGGGACAGCGTGGGGGGAGGGGGGTTTCGTTGTGTTCATCGTTGTCCCTATTTCGCTCGCTGTTACCACCGCGGACTCAATCGACGACAACTCGAAATCTTGCAGCTTGTCCGATTGACATGCTGGGCCCGAAATTGGTCACATCATTTATCGGGCATGCACTAAGCAGCAACGATTTTCAACCAAATTCGATAATTGTCAAATTGAATGGTCGATCTGCCGCCAAGTCGATAATGTATGAGCACCTTAAAGTGAACCAGAGATAATGAAAAAGATTTTATACAAACCTGGGGTTTCCTCCCGCCCCATCTGCTCCGATCGCCGTCCTCCACTGCTCGCAGCTTCTGGAACCGGGTCCCCGCACTTCCGTCAGTCGGAGCCCGTCTAGCGTAAGGGAAGTGCGCTGTTTGCGTATCTCTGCAGCAGCCGCTGGAGAGACACGTAGAGGTCACACTTCTGCATAGCTGGCTCCGATGACATCAGTGACGGGAGTTGGTTCTCGTAGCTGCGGGGAGCGGAGGACGGCGGTGTGGGAGCGATCCAGGCGGATGGGGCTGGAGGAAGCCCCAGGTATGTATAAAATCTTTCATTATTTATCTCTTGTTTACTTTACGTTGTGATTTTGTTTGTTTTTTAGTCACAAAAGAAGATGTAATAAAGCTCTTTGCGTGGAATGTGAGCGTGAGGCCTGCAGAGTCGGGGGGATTCTTGTTCCATGACACACAGACGGGATGTTTGCTGTGTAGGATGGGAAGATCCCCTCCGTCTTTCCATCTCATGAAGGAACTGACCCGTGTTTATCGCAGTCGCCCGCCCTGCGTTTGTATGTTTAGGAGAATTGTACTACGTGTCATCATTATCCGCTTCTTGACGATGTGGCGTTCGTTGTACTCCACTCTATAAACATCCCTGTATGCGGAGCATTCACGCTGTGCCATATGTCAGGCCGAGTAGACGATATACAGATGTTACTGATGTCATCTAATGAACATGTACAGAGTATGCATGTCTCTTAAAGGGGCACTCCATAAAGAGAGGGGAAAGACGGCTCCAAGCATTTATAAATGCCAACTGATTGTTCTTTCACTGAGCAGCTGATGTTTGCTTTATCAGCGTCAGTCACCCCTGCTCCTCCCCTTCTCTCTCGTCCTACTGCCCCTCCTTGTTCTATCAGCGTCAGTAACCCCTGCTCCTCCCCTTCTCTCTCATTCCTGCAGCCCCTCCTTGCTCTATCAGTGTCAGTCACCCCTGCTCCTCCTCTTCTCTCTCATTCCTGCAGCCCCTCCTTGCTCTATCAGTGTCAGTCATCCCTGCTCCTCCCCTTCTCTCTCGTTCCTACTGCCCCTCCTTGTTCTATCAGCGTCAGTCACCCCTGCTCCTCCCCTTCTCTCGCAATCCTGCAGCCCCTCCTTGTTCTATCAGTGTCAGTCACCCCTGCTCCTCGACTTCTCTCTCATTCCTGCAGCCCCTCCTTATTCTATCAGCGTCAGTCACCCCTGCTCCTCCCCTTCTCTCTCATTCCTGCAGCTCCTCCTCCTATCAGTGTCAGTCACCCCTGCTCCTCCCCTTCTCTCTCATTCCTGCAGCCTCTCCTTGTTCTATCAGCGTCAGTCACCTCTGCTCCTCCCCTTCCCTTCTCTCTCATTCCTGCAGCCCCTCCTTGTTCTATCAGCGTCAGTCACCCCTGCTCCTTCCCTTCTCTCTCATTCCTGCAGCTCCTTATTCTATCAGTGTTAGTCACCCCTGCTCCTCCCCTTCTCTCTCATTCCTGCAGCCCCTCCTTGTTCTATCAGCGTCAGTCACCCCTGCTCTTCCTATTCTCTCATTCCTGTGGCCCCTCCTTGTTCCATCAGCGTCAGTCACCCCTACTCCTTCCCTTCTCTCTCATTCCTGCGGTCCCTCCTTGTTCTAGCAGCGTCAGTCAGCCCCCCTAATATATATATTATCTCTCTCTGCCCATAATTATTCATACCCCTGGCAAATTTCGAATTAAAGTTACTTTTTTTGATGGGAAATGACAGGCATCTCCTACAAGATAAGACCATGTACAAGAGGCATTATTGTACAATAATGTCTCTTGTACATGGTCTTATCTTTTGGGAGACTCCTATGTCATTTCCCGTCAGAAAATTACTTGCTGGTTGAATAAAAGTAACTTTAAGTCACAATTTGCCAGGGGTATGAATAATTATGGGCAGCACTGTATAGTTAGATATAGATATTTATATTTTTAGTTACTGTTTATTGTGTAATGCAAACTTGAACGACACAGAATGTCACATTGTACATCTTAGCTGGCCGACCGCATTCAGATGAGGGTGGTCAGACATGCACTGACTGCACCTAACATTCGGATCCTACCAACCCCCCCCCCCCCGCCCATTGCGACGCAAAGTACTGTGTGTACCACTTGGACCCTGAGCGGGCGGGCGGGGATGGGGGGGGGGGGGTGGTATGAACTCTCTAACTCTCTCCATCTGTTTATTTTTTGTGGCCTCCGTTTTTCTAGTAACTGGGCAGCTCCTGGTGGTCGAAAATGTGTTTATATTTGTGCAGAAGCTTCTGGATTAGCTGATGTCAAACGCGTTACTTATAACTGGCCCGGTCAGGAATCCTTTCACCACCAGGGGTGGTCAAATAATCCTGGCTTGCTTCAAAACTTTATGCGAATTGCAGGTAGCTAGAAATTGAGACAATCAAATTCGGCAGGTAGAGGACTGGTGCAATTTGAGATGCATGCAATTTGCATGAAATCTGCAAGCAAGGCAGAATGATTTGCATCTTATGGCAAGCAGGCTGTCGGCTGCTGGTACTGTACACAGCTGACTGTTATTAACACAAGCAGACTGTTATTAACCGCTTCCGGACCGCACTGATTGAAATCTGCACCCTGTTTGGAACCTGTTATTCCTGGCAGGTCGTAAATTTCAATCATCCCCCGCCACACACTTCCGCCGATTGCCCAGCTATCTCGCCCCTGCAGCCCCCTCTGAGCTGGTCAGGGTGATCAGTGTGAGACATTCCAATTGGCTCACATTGATGACAGGGTCAGAAGCCAATGAGATCTGCTCTTGCCCGGCTCACAAAGCTCAGCTGCAGGGCCGCCATCAGAAATTTTTGGGCCAAACACGGGCAAACCTACTGGGCCGCCCTCACTCCCCTCTGCCCGCACATGGCAAGTCACAATCTTTGAAGGCCTGAAGACACTAACGTCCGTGCGTCCGCTTTTCATGTGCTCCGATGACTGATAGTGTTCTCCGTATGCTGAGTTCATTAAAGCAGGAGGATTAGCCATACTATGCCAGGGGAAAAAACACATATATATAAGGAGATAAATACTTGATCTACTTACATAACACATGTATTGTACTGTCCATGTTTTGCTTTCAGTGAATGTTATATAGTAAATGACGAGAATTCTGTTCCTGGTGGGAACCATGTCTTTTGCCCACAGTTTGAGGCTAAATCCTGATGTCATTTCTTCCCTTAAAGGAAACATCCAAGGAATATTAAAAAAATAAAAAAAGGATCCACTTACCTGGGGCTTCCTCCAGCCCGTGGCAGCCGTCCTGTGCCCTCGCCGCAGCTCAGGAGGCTCCTGGTCTTCTCCTGTGGCGCAGCCGACCTTGGCAGGTCGGATTTCGAGTCGGCATCTTCTGCGCTCCACGGCGCCAGTCACATGGTCCGGCCGACGTCAACAGGACGGTACTGCCCAAGCGCAGAACTACTACTACTGTGCAGTACCGTCCTGACGACGTTGGCCGGACCACGTGACCGGCGCCGTGGAGCGCAGAAGATGCCGACCCGGAACCCGACCTGGCGAGGTCGGCTGCGCCAGCGGAGAAAACCGGGAGCCTCCCGAGCTGCGGCGAGGGCACAGGATGGCTACCACGGGCTGGAGGAAGCCCCAGGTAAGTGGATCCTTTTTTTTTTTTTTTCCTTGGACCTTTACTTTTTTTTTCTCCTCCAATCGCTGAGTCTCCTCAGCCTTGCTAATAAACACAAATGAGCAGAGGATTGTGTTTCAGATAGGCATCTAGGCAGGGAAACCATGGGAAGTGGAGGAATTTATTACAGATCATAAGAACCCCCACATGCAATTTAATGGCAATGGCTTTTAAAGGGCCAGTGCTCCTAAGGTATTTGATAACTCCAAACCATAACCGCAGAAAAGTTTTGAATGCAGGATCACCATCTTTATCACTTAATACACTCAGACCAGTTGCTGTTGAAATTTGATTTTTATGGTAACAATCCCGCTGTAAGAGGACTGTAACTGCACTTGTACAGAACTCCCCCAGCTGTGGGAGCACGATGGAAGAGGCACACGGCCCAGCACAGTGCATGGGGAGTGCCCCGCAGCCCAGCTGGATTGTGCAGACTTCACAGGAGCACAACAGAGGAGGCACACCGCCCGGAACAGTGCATGCGCAGTGCCCCGCAGCCCAGCTGGATTGTGCAGACTTCACAGGAGCACAACGGAGGAGGCACACGGCCCTGAACAGTGCATGCGCAGTGCCCCGCAGCCCAGCTGGATTGTGCAGACTTCACAGGAGCACAACGGAGGAGGCACACCGCCCTGAACAGTGCATGCGCAGTGCCCCGCAGCCCAGCTGGATTGTGCAGACTTCACAGGAGCACAACGGAGGAGGCACACCGCCCGGAACAGTGCATAGGGAGTGCCCCGCAGCCCAGCTGGATTGTGCAGACTTCACAGGAGCACAACGGAGGAGGCACACCGCCCGGAACAGTGCATGCACAGTGCCCCGCAGCCCAGCTGGATTGTGCAGACTTCACAGGAGCACAACGGAGGAGGTACACCGCCCAGTACAGTGCATGCGCAGTGCCCCGCAGCCCAGCTGGATTGTGCAGACTTCACAGGAGCACAACGGAGGAGGCACACCGCCCAGTACAGTGCATGGGGAGTGCCCCGCAGCCCAGCTGGATTGTGCAGACTTCACAGGAGCACAACGGAGGAGGCACACGGCCCAGTACAGTGCATGCGCAGTGCCCCGCAGCCCAGCTGGATTGTGCAGACTTCACAGGAGCACAACGGAGGAGGTACACCGCCCAGTACAGTGCATGCGCAGTGCCCCGCAGCCCAGCTGGATTGTGCAGACTTCACAGGAGCACAACGGAGGAGGCACACCGCCCAGTACAGTGCATGGGGAGTGCCCCGCAGCCCAGCTGGATTGTGTGAACTTCACAGGAGCACAACGGAGGAGGCACACGGCCCAGTACAGTGCATGCGCAGTGCCCCGCAGCCCAGCTGGATTGTGCAGACTTCACAGGAGCACAACGGATGGGACTGGAAGGGTATTGAGGGAGCTAATGGACTACAGAGGGCTGGAAGGAGCCCCAGGTAAGTAGAAATCCTTTTCTTCCATTTGTCTCAGGTTTCCTTTATTTACTAACTGACCAAGGTAACTCCTGGATGAGCCTCCCGGCACCTCTCACCACATTAATGGGCAGCAGGAAGGACAGACACAGACAGCAGGTGGGGGCTGTGTGTGGCACTGTTCGCTGAGCCCCTGAGTATCGCTGGGCCCCATACAGCAGTCCCCCCCCCCCCATGTGATGCCCTGAAGGCGGCCGTGCACTCGCCCTTTCATGTCCTGCTGCCTGAGGGTGTGGTGACCCCGCGGGAAACGCTATCCACGCCACCAACCCAATAGGTTTAGTAAAGTTGCGCAGCTGAAGCCCAGCAGCCAAAGGGTCCTGGTGTACAATTTTCTGGTGTGCAGTGAACTGCCGTCCGTGTAATATATTTAGGCTGTTCGTTTTTGTCCTATCTGGCAGTACACTGTGGCGGGAAAAGCAGAGCGACCTTTGATGATCCGCTTGATACGCAAGTACCCAAAGTTTTCGTTAAAGTAAAATAAGAGTAAGATAAACAGCCCCGCGGCTTGTACAATCCTGGAACAGAATCTGTTTACAACCACCAAGTCCCCAGCCTTGCATAATGACCAAAGCAGACAGGTTAATGACTTTCCATCACAATGTACTTTCCATACGGACGGCCAATGTTATTGTATCGAGTGATATCTGCAGTTATACCGATCGCCCTGTGGGTCTCGAGAGCAAGTATTGCTTAACAGGTGAGCAACTCTTTCCGTGTACAATGTGCATAGCTCACAACTGTCCCTCTTTCGGAGGGACAGCCCCTCTTTGGGAGTCCTGTCCCTCTGTCCCTCTTTCCTCCTCATTTGTCCCTCTTTCAGGACTTTGTCCCTCTTTCTATGTAAATATATATATTTCCCTACTAAAAATGTGTTTAATAATACTTTAAACTTTATTCCCATCCTTTAAATTGATATATGACTAATTTTAAAATGTTAATATGAAGGAAAATGAAGCAGGATAGAAAGGACCAGTGTGGTTTGAATTATAAAACATATTTTTCTTATGAAATCTTTTTGGTATGCGTGGCCAGGGGTGTGGCAGGGGTGTGGCTTAAGTGACCCTCTTTCTCATCTCAAAAAGTTAAGAGGTATGCATTGTGTCACATCCCTGTTTTCAGAAAGTGACAATTGAACATGGGGGAGGGGTTCCAACCTATAGACTGTAAGCAACAAGAGGAGGTATAATTTAACCTTCTAACGACCTCGTCACATCGTGGGCATGAACGCGGTGGCTCCCCCATGACCGCCTAACGCTGACTGGCGTCAAGTCCTGGGGGAGTGTTTTGCCGGAGATCGCGCATCTCCACTTAAATGACAGTCACCGCTAGGAAACTGTTAGATGGCGAAAGCACCGTCTATTTACAATGTACAGCGCTGCGATCTGAGGCAGCGCTGTACTGGGGACTGCCGTGTCACTAGGCTGTCCCCTCTGGAGGCACAGGAGCGATCCGCTGTCATAGGCTTGTGGGAGGAGGGAGGACGGAGTCAGTAGAAAATAAACAAAATATAGTAACATTTAGTAAATATGAACAAAAACGAACATGAATAAATAAAAAAACAAACATCCCAACTGCAAACCGAGCCCACAAACAGTGAGGGCCCTTTTCCACCAGCGCAAAAACGCAAACCGCTAGCGATTTTACAATCGCTACGGTTTGCTTTTTAACATAGGAATCGCGGTAGGTCATTTCCACTACCGCGATTCGTTTTTTACTTGATCGCGCCGCAGAGCGACTTTTGCCGCGATTTTGCCATGCAGTGCAAAATCGCGGCCGCGAACGTCGGGGAATCGCCGGTAATTGCGATTCAGCAATCGCTAGCGTTCAGCGTGAACGCTAGCGACTGCAAGTGGAAAAGGGCTCTGTTGGTGGGCAGAAAAGGGGGATGGGAATTCACTTGTGTGCTGAGTTATACGGCCCTGCAGCAAGGCCTTATGGCCCGTACTCACGGGCTATAAAATGTTGCCTGTCGCCAGCACACGTGAGCGTGTGGGCGACAGGCCGGCGACAGCTCCTCGCCAGGTCCCTCCGCGTACACACGCGGAAGAGGGACCAGCGGCAAGGCGGAAGCTGTCGCCGACGTTCCTCCTCCCTCCGCCGGAAGCTCCATATACTTTAATGGCGGTTGCTGTAGCTAGTCCGCGTACTCACGGGCTATAAAATGTTGCCTGTCGCCAGCACACGTGAGCGTGTGGGCGACAGGCCGGCGACAGCTCCTCGCCAGGTCCCTCCGCGTACACACGCGGAAGAGGGACCAGCGGCGAGGCGGAAGCTGTCGCCGACGTTCCTCCGCCGGAAGCTCCATATACTTTAATGGCGGTTGCTGTCGCTAGTCCGCGTACTCACGCGGACTAGCGACAGTTGCGGCGGAGGTGCGGCGGCGACTGTCGCCATGCGATTGAAACTTTCAATCGCATGGCGACATGAGCGACGGGCGACAGTTCGGGATGCGCGCGCGTGCAACGGCCCATACTCACGGGCGACCTGTCGCCGCAACACGCGCGCGCCGCGTGTTGAGGCGACAAAAGTCCCTCGTGAGTATGGGCCATTAAAGCTGCAGTGGCCTAAATTGTAAAAAATAGCCTGGGCACTAGGGGGGTGGAAGCCTATTTTTCTGAAGAGGTTAACGAGGAACTGTAGTGAAAACTACATAATGTATAAATTGCTTACCGTTTACAATCGTCATTTATAGATTATTTAGTCAGTTTGCTCATTGTAAAATCTTTCCCTGATTTACATTCTGAAATGTATCAGAGGTGGTGACATCTTTAGTTCTGTCAGGTGATCTTAGTGGAATGTTTGTTACTGAGAGTTATATGCACAGAGGGAGATAATGTTTGCTTGGTAGTTGGAAAACGCTGTTATTTCCCACAATGCAACAAGGTTCACAGACAGCAAACTGTCAGGACCACGGTCCTGACATCACACTGTGGGAAGGGTTTCACCACAATATCAGCTACACAGACCCCCTGATGATTCGTTTGTGAAAAGGTAAATATTTCCCATGGGAAAGGGGTTCTCAGCTACTGATTGGGATGAAGTTCAATCCTTGGTCAAAGTTCCTCTATAAAGAGAGCCTGAGGTGGAAGTAGGCTACCTGAGTGGCTGAGCAGATCAGGTAACCGCAAAAAACTGCTGCTCCACGCCGCTCCTGTGGGCCGCAGTGGCCCACTTTCACTTTCGTAATCTATAGGTCAGGACGTTGGGATGAGATATTCACTCTCTCATCCAGGGTGCAGGGAAGCGGGGGAGCGGTCGGAGGCGTGGTTAGGGAGAGCGAGCTGCCCAATGGCAGCTCTAGAAACCCTGCAGGAACGCCCCTGGCAAACGTTTTGAACAAGGAATCCCTCTCCCCTGTGTTAACCTGGAGATGGCGACAAATAATGTTGTCAATCTCTGGGGGGGCTATAGCGCGACGGGGGGGGGGGGGGAGGCAGGAAGCGGCAGTTGGGGGACACAGGCATGTCATGAGGCAGAGAACATGCCTTTGTGTCCTATCTGCCCACCTCTGGTTCTCTTTAACCTCTTGCCGACCGCGTCACACCGATGGGTGTGGACGCAGCGGCAGCCCCAGGACCGCCTAACGCTGATCGGCATAAGGTCCTTGGGATTGCAGGAGATTGCACGCATCTCTGCATAAATGACTGAGCGGAGCTCCGCCATCAGCCTTCCAGCGGCGATCGCCGCTAGGAGGCTGTTAGACTTTGAAACCACCGTCTATTTACTTGGTACAGCTCTGTGATCTACAGCAGCTCTGTACTGGGGACAGCCGTGTGTCCCCCATCGTCATAAAGATCTTTGAACGTCTGGTTCTCGCCCAGCTGGAATGCTTCACCAACTCCCTCCTCGACCCACATCAGTTTGCATACAGGGCTAACCGATCCGTAGACGACGCCGTCAACATCAGTCTGGCGCACATCACGGAACGCCTGGATAGACCAGACTCCTACGTCAGGATCCTGTTCCTGGACTTTAGCTCTGCATTCAATACGATCTGTCCAAACATCCTGATTGACTACCTTGTGCATCTCGGAGTCGACTCCACACTTTGTGCGTGGGTAAAAGACTTCCTCTCCAACAGGACGCAACAGGTGAAGCTTGGCAACTGCTTCTCCAGTTTGAGAACTACAAACATAGGAGCACCACAGGGGTGTGTTCTGTCCCCTCTCCTATTCTCACTGTACAACAACTGTACATCATCCGCTGACTTCGTAAAAGTCCTCAAATTTGCAGATGATACTACTATCATTGAGTTTATCGGCAGGGAGGGGGAACACGACTATTGCAGTAAGATCGAGAGAATCTGTGGCTGGTGTGAGACCAACAACCTCGTTCTTAACGCAGCCAAAACAGTGGAACTGATCTTAGACTTCAGGAGACACCCTCCCACGCCTCAACCAGTCCTCATCAATGGGACTGTGGTGTCCAGGGTACCTAGCGTTCGGTTCCTTCGGAACAACACTAACTAGCGACCTAAGGTGGGGGCAGAACACCTCCCAAAGTCCAGAAGAAAGCTCAGCAGAGACTATTCTTCCTACGCCAATTGAAAAAGTTTGGTATGCCAAAGGAACTGCTGTCCAGCTTCTACACTGCCACGATTGAAGCTACCCTCTGCTCCACCATCATCGTGTGGTATGCAGGGGCAACTGCCAGAGATAGATATAAACTTCAGAGAGTAATCAACTCAGCGGAAAGGGTCATCGGCTCTCCTCTGCCACCCCTAGACCTCCTCTACACTGCAAGATTGAAGAAAAGGGCTAACAAGATTTCCCAGGACCCCTCCCACCCAGGCTGCCGTTTCTTCAAGCTCCTCCCTTCGGGCCAACGCTATAGAACCATCCACCAAAGAACCAACAGGCGAAGGGACACCTTTTTCCCCAAGCAGCCCTTCTGCTAAACTCAGTCCCTCGGGGGTACCCTAGCCCCACTCAGCTTAAGGTCGTGGCACACTGGAGCCCGGCCCCGCTTAACCCAGCTGCCACCGCACACAGCATTGACTTTTGACTATCTTTGTGTGTATTGCCAGCCTGTCTTATTGTGTTCTTTTTCACTGTTAACGTCTTATTGTCAATTTCTGTCTCTGCTCTATTGCCGATGCCATGTGAACCACAACCAATTCTGGGTGCGACTTCGGTCGCACTTGGCGAAATAAAGATTCTGATTTGTGTGTTTTTTTTTTATTATTATTAAACATTTTTATGTGGGTATTTTTGGCAGGGTGGGATGTAAATAATATTTGTTTTGGGTAAATATGTGTATTTTTTTTTTTTTTTTTTTTTTACATTTAGATGTAGTTTTACTTTTTGGCCACAAGATGGCAACCATGAGTTTGTTTACATGACATCACTCTAAGCGCTTAGAGGGACATAGGAGGCAGAAAAAGCGAAGCTTCCGAGAGAAGCTGTCGCTTTTTCTGCGGGGGAGAGGAATCAGTGATCGGGCAGCATGGCCTGATTCATTGATTCCTGGGCTAACGATCCGCGGCCGGGAGCATGCGTGCACGCGCGCGATCGGCCGCGGGAGCGCACATGGCCTCCTTGACGTAGTTCTACGTCAAGGAGGACAAAGTAGTTAAAAAAATATGTATGTATGTATGTATGTATGTATGTATGTATGTATGTATGTATGTATGTATGTATGTATGTATGTGTGTGTGTGTATGTATGTGTGTAAATAAATACTGGGGGAGGGATCAGACCCCAACAACCGTAAGCTCTGTTGGTGGGGAGAAAAGGGGGGATCACTTGTGTGCTGACATGTACGGTCCTGCAGTGAGGCCTTAAAGAGACTCCGTAACAGAAATTGCATCCTGTTTTTTATCATCCTACAAGTTCCAAAAGCTATTCTAATGTGTTCTGGCTTACTGCAGCACGTTCTACTATCACCATCTCTGTAATAAATCAACTTATCTCTCTCTTGTCAGACTTGTCAGCCTGTGTCTGGAAGGCTGCCAAGTTCTTCAGTGTTGTGGTTCTGCTATGAACTCCCCCATCCAGGCCCCTCTATGCACACTGCCTGTGTGATATTTAGATTAGTGCAGCTTCTCTCTGTTCTATTATCTTTTACAAGCTGGATAAATCCTCCTCTGAGCTGGCTGGGCTTTCACATAATGAGGAATTACATACAGGCACAGCTGTCTGCACTCTGCAGGAAGAAATAGCCTGACACTTCAGTGGAAGATAGCTGCAGGGGGAAAGAAACACACAAATGATCTCTTGAGATTCAAAAGCAAGGCTGTATACAGCCTGCTTGTGTATGGATGTATTTTCTATGTGTGGACATACTGTACATCAATCTACTTCCTGTTTTGGTGGCCATTTTGTTTGTTTATAAACAAACTTTTTAAAACTGTTTTTAACCACTTTTAATGCGGCGAGGAGCGGCGAAATTGTGACAGAGGGTAATAGGAGATGTCCCCTAACGCACTGGTATGTTTACTTTTGTGCGATTTTAACAATACAGATTCTCTTTAAAGCTGCTGTGGCCTATTTAGTAAAAGAAAATGGCCTGGTCACTAGGGGGTTTAACACCGCGGTCCTTAAAGAGGAACTCCAGCCTAAACAATCATACTGTCATTAAGTTACATTAGTTATGTTAATTAAAATAGATAGGTAATATAATCTCTTACCCACCCTGTTTTAAAAGAACAGGGAAATGTTTGATTTCATGAGGGCAGCCATCTTTTTGGTTGAAAGGAGGTGACAGGGAGCATGAGACACAATTCCAACTGTCCAGTGTGCTGATCACCCCTCCCAGTTGCTAGGCAACGTGAATAACAACATAGGAAATCCCATCATGCTTTGCACAGCATCAGGGAAAAAAAGCCCGGGCAGTTTTCTTTGATGGGTGGAGCTTTGCTAAAAATGCAGCTAAAAATGATGCTTTGGAAAGAAAAACAAAGTTCTGATGCTGTGAAACTGTTACGGAAACACCAAGCCTTTTCAGTTCTGCTGAGTAGATTTTTAGTCCGGAGGTTCCCTTTAAGTGGTTAAGGATGAGCCTGACTCGTCCTTAAAAAAATAACTCAAAGCGGTAAGGATGAGTCAGGCTTGTGCAGCTGTTACTTACTCACCTGCACCTTGCGGCTTCCCTGTGCGTGGATTCACGTCTTAGCGGCAATCCCTGGTGGCGATCTCTTCTTTAAATTAAAAGCATGAGATTTCCTCCATATCCGCTTCTGTATTTTCTTTTTGTTCCCCTATGTTTTGCGCTTTTAGAATTTTTTGCATGCGTTTGCGACAGGATTGTGGAGTCGGTGGTTTCATAAACTGAGGAGTCGGATGATTTTTGTACCGACTCCACAGTCCTGGATTGCGATTACATTTTGTGTTTCTTGCAGTGCATCTGGAAAGTCTTCACAGCGCATCACTTTTTCCACAATTTATGTTACAGCCTTAGTCCAAAATGGATTAAATTCATTTTTTCCCTCAGAATTGTACACACAACACCCCGTAATGAAAATGTGAAAAATTGTTTATTTGAGGTTTTGGCAAAAACTATTAAGAATAAAAAACCTGAGAAATCACATGTACATACTCTAAGTATTCACAGCCTTTGCTCAATTCTTAGTGGATGCCCCTTTGGAAGCAGTTACAGCCTCAAGTCTTTATGAATCTGATGTTACAAGCTTGGCACACCTATCCTTGGCCAGTGTCGCCCATTAGTATTCGCAGCACCTCTCGAGCTCTATCTGGCTGAATGGGAAGCATCGGTGCACAGACATTTAAAGATCTCTCCGGAGATGATCAGTTGTATTCAAGTCTGGGCTCTGACTGGGCCGCTCAAGGACATTCACAGAGTTGTCCTGCAGCCACTCCTTTGTTATCTTGGCTGTGGGCTTTGGGTCGTTGTCCTGCTGAAAGAGGAACAGTCGCCCCAGTCTGAGTTCAAGAGCGCTCTGGATCAGGTTTTCATCCAGGATGTCTCTGTACATTGCTGCGGTCATGTTTCCCTTAATCCTGACTTGTCTCCCAATTCCTACCGCTGAAAAACATCCCCACAGCAGGATGCTGCCTTCACCATGCTTCACTGTAGGGACGGTATTGGCCTGGTGATGATGCTGCCTTGTTACAATTATTGCACACTTTCTGTAGATCCAGTAAACTTCATTTCACTTCTCAAATATCACTGTGTGTGTCTCCTATATGATATATTTAACTGACTTTTTATCGTAACAACCAACGATTTATACGGGAAAATCATGACGATTATCAAGGTTGCCCAAACTTTTGCATCCCACCAGTGGCGTAGCTAGAAACCTCTGGGCCCCGATGCGGAATCTGGATGTGGGCCCCCCCCCTCCCGGCAACAACACCCCCCCCCCCTCGCAACACCCGAAGCACACACACATAGCTGTGCATGGCATGGCTATATCAATTCCGCTTTCCAGCAGCATGGCTGCCACGTTCAATTTGCAAACATACGCAGCACCCAGAGGAAATAGGGCAATTAGTAGCAAGATGCCAGTCTGAAGGAAAATAATTGTTATGTGCGCAGCATTCACCAGAAAATAATCGTTATTTGCGCAGCATTCACCAGATAATTATTATGTGCGCAGCATTCACCAGAAAATAATCGTTATGTGCGCAGCATTAATCAGAAATTAATCGTTATGTGCGCAGCATTCACCAGAAAATAATCGCAATGTGGGAGCATTCACCAGAAAATAATCGCAATGTGGGAGCATTCACCAGAAAATAATCGTTGTGGGGACAGTCACCAGAAAATAATCGTTGTGGGGACAGTCACCAGAAAATAATCGTTGTGGGGACAGTCACCAGAAAATAATCGTTGTGGGGACAGTCACCAGAAAATAATCGCAATGTGGGAGCATTCACCAGAAAATAATCGCAATATGGGGAGCATTCATCAGAAAATAATCGTTATGTGCGCAGCATTCACCAGAAAATAAATGCAATGTGGGGGCAGTCACCAGAAAATAATAGCTATGTGGGGGCAGTCACCAGAAAATAATCGTTATGTGGGGGCAGTCACCAGAAAATAATTGCTATGTGGGGGCAATCACCAGAAAATAATCGTTATGTGGGGAAAAGTCACCAGAAAATAATCGTTATGTGGGGGCAGTCACCAGAAAATAATTGCTATGTGGGGGCAATCACCAGAAAATAATCGTTATGTGGGGAGCAGTCACCAGAAAATAATCGTTATGTGGGGGCAGTCACCAGAAAATAATCGCAATGTGGGGGCAATCACCAGAAAATAATCGTTATGTGGGGAGCAGTCACCAGAAAATAATCGTTGTGTGGGGGCAGTCACCAGAAAATAATCGCTATGTGGGGGCAGTCACCAGAAAATAATCGCTATGTGGGGGCAGTCCCCAGAAAACGCTATGTGGGGGCAGTCACCAGAAAATAATCGCAATGTGGGGGCAATCACTAGAGATGGGCCGAACCTCCGATTTTAGGTTCGCGAACCCTGTTCGCGAACTTCCGCGAAAGGTTCGGTTCGCGAAAAAGTTCGCGAACCGCAATAGACTTCAATGGGGAGGCGAACTTTCAAAGTTTTAAAAAATTCTATCAACTGGAAAAATGATAGAAAACATGTTTCAAAAGCTCTAATAGCTGGAGCCCCACCTAATTGAGTGAAATACACATCACTGCTGGAGGATCCGCCCACCCTCCCTCCTCCAAGCAAGGTCCTTTATACCATTTGCCTACCTACACTAATTAGTTATGGGACAGCTGCTACACACTCTGCTAGGGAAATTTTAATTGGCCACCTCCCACCTCCCACCTAAATTTTAGTAAATTTTAGGCCAGCAATTTCAGGCCAGCTTCAGTTGGTATAGTGGTTAGTGTGTTTGTCCACCATACAGTGAGACCCAGGTTCAAATCCCAGCCAATGTGAGTTGGCTTTTATGCTACAAATCCTTAAAGGGAACCTAAACGGAGAAGGATATGGATTTTTCCTTTTAAAATAATACCAGTTGCCTGAATCGCCTGCTGATCCTGTGTCTCTAATACTTTTAGCCACAGCCCCTGAACAAGCATGCAGATCAGGTGCTCTGACTGAAGTCAGACTGGATTAGCTGCATGCTTGTTTCAGGGTGTGATCCAGCCACTATTGCAGTCACAAAGATCAGCTGGACTGCCAGGCAACTGGTATTGTTTACAGGAAACATCCATATCATTCTCAGTTAAGGTTCCCTTTAAAGGAGAACTGTAGTGAAAGGTATATGGAGGCTACCATATTGATTTCCTTTTAAGCAATACCAGTTACCTGGCTATCCTGCAGATCCTCTGCCTCCAATACTTTTAGCCCTAGACCCTGAACAAGCATGCAGCAGATCTGGTGTTTGACATTTTTGTAAGATCTGACAAGATTAGCTGCATGCTTGTTTCTGGTGTGATTCACACTACAGTGGCTGGATAGTGTACTGGTTAAGGGCTCTGCCTTTGACATGGGAGACCAGGGTTTGAATCCTGGCTAGGTCAAGTACCTATTCAGTAAGGAGTTCAAGGCAAGACTCCCTAACACTGCAGGGTGGCCTCTTGAGCGCGTCCCTGTGGCTTGCAGCTCTTGAGCGCTTTGAGTCCGACAGGAGAAAAGCACTATACAAATGTTTGGATTATTATTATTACTGCAGCCAAATAGATCAGCAGGGCTGCCAGGCGACTGGTATAGCTTAAAAGGAAATCAATATGGCAGCCTCCATATACCTCTCACTACAGTTCTCCTTTAAGCAACCTAATGGTTCTATTGCATTGAGCATAAATGTTAAATTTTAGGCTAGCTTCACTTACTTCTGTAGTGGTACAGTGCTTAGGGTGACATGCCTACCACACAGTGAGATCTGGGTTCGATTCCCAGTTATGGTATGATGTATACTCATGTATGTATCCCCAGCTATGGTATGATGTATACTCATGTATGTATTCCCAGCTATGGTATGATGTACCAGCTATGGTATGATGTATACTGGTTTTTAAAATAGTATAATTCCCTGGCAGAAGAGACCCTCCCCCCTCCGGTAGGAGGGAGGAGGGAATAGATAGAAGGGTAGAAGAGGAGGGAGGTAAGAGGAGGGAGAAGGGAGGTAGGAGGAGGGAGGAGGCCAATTAAAATCTCCCTAGCAGAGTGTGTAGCAGCTGTCCCATAACTAATTAGTGTAGGCAGACAACTGAGTCAAATGGTATAAAGGACCTAGCTTGAAGGGAGGGTGGGCGGGTTCTCTAGCACTGAAAGCAGTGTGTTTGACAATAACATGTCTGCTGACAGTGAAATGGAGGGTAAAAATTTTGCTCAATACAGCATTATGGGGCGAATCGAACTTCCGCAAAAGTTCGCCTGATGCAGGCGAACGCGAACCCCCAAAGTTCGCCTGGAACCGTTCGCAGGCGAACCGTTCGGCCCATCTCTAGCAATCACCAGAAAATAATCGTTATGTGGGGAGCAGTCACCAGAAAATAATCGTTATGTGGGGGCAGTCACCAGAAAATAATCGCAATGTGGGGGCAATCACCAGAAAATAATCGTTATGTGGGGGCAGTCACCAGAAAATCGTGTACAAAAAAAAAATTCACTCACCTGGCCAGCCTCTGACGTGAGCTCCCCGATGTGCAGCCAGCCTCCCTCGTGCAGCTCCTCTAGCGACGATCCTCCTGCAGCGGAGCAGCCAGTTTCTCCCTCGCTGACAGGCAGAGAGCAGGGCTATGGGAAGATGGCGCCCAAAGCCCTGTAATGGAGACACAAATAGTCTCTAGTGCAGGGCTTCGGCAGCCATCTTGCCGTAGCCCTGCTCTGCCTCCGGGAGCCATTTCAACACCTGGGGGGTCCAGGCCCCCGGGCCCCTCCCTGCCTCTTTAGGAGGCGGGCCCGGTCGCCACAGCGACCCCTGCGACTGCGGGCCCTACGCCCATGCATCCCACTGTACATAGAGAAGTATAAAGGAGAAAGATGTAACAAGGTTATACAACATAGGAGAAAGCTATACTAGGCAAGTGGGGTACAAGATACATGATCATGCGATTTGGGCTGGTTAGGTAGCTCCAGTAATACAAGTACAGGCTGTCATAGGAAAGGAGCACACGATCCTGTAGAATACACTAGGGAAGGGAGAGGGTACAAGATACATGATCATGTGATTTGGGCTGGTTAGGTAGGCCCAGTAATACAAGTACAGGCTGTCATAGGAAAGGAGCACACAATCATGTAGAATACACTAGGGAAGGGAGAGGGTACAAGATACATGATCATGTGATTTGGGCTGGTTAGGTAGGCCCAGTAATACAAGTACAGGCTGTCATAGGAAAGGAGCACATGATTATGTAGAATACACTAGGGAAGGGGGAGGGTACAAGATACATGATCGTGTGATTTGGGCTGGTTAGATAGGTCCAGTAATACAAGTATGAGGCTGTCATAGGAAAGGAGCACATAATCCTGTAGAATACACTAGGGAAGGGAGAGGATACAAGATACATGATCATGTGATTTGGGCTGGTTAGGTAGGTCCAGTAATACAAGTACGAGGCTGTCATAGGAAAGGAGCACACAATAATGTAGAATACACTAGGGAAGGGAGAGGATACAAGATACATGATCATGTGATTTGGGCTGGTTAGGTAGGCCCAGTAATACAAGTATGAGGCTGTCATAGGAAAGGAGCACACAATCATGTAGAATACACTAGGGAAGGGAGAGGGTACAAGATTCATGATTGTGATTATGGGCTGGTTAGGTAGGTCCAGTAATACAAGTACAGGCTGTCATAGGAAAGGAGCACACCATCATGTAGATTACACTAGGGAAGGGAGAGGGTACAAGATACATGATCATGTGATTTGGACTGGTTAGGTAGGTCCAGTAATACAAGTACAGGCTGTCATAGGAAAGGAGCACACGATCATGTAGAATACACTAGGGAAGGGAGAGGGTACAAGATACATGATCATGTGATTTGAGCTGGTTAGGTAGGTCCAGTAATACAAGTAGGAGGCTGTCATAGGAAAGGAGCACATGATCCTGTAGAATACACTAGGGAAGGGAGAGGGTACAAGATACATGATCATGTGGTTTGGGCTGGTTAGGTAGGTCCAGTAATACAAGTACGAGGCAGTCATAGGAAAGGAGCACACGATCATGTAGAATACACTAGGGAAGGGAGAGGGTACAAGATACATGATCATGTGGTTTGGGCTGGTTAGGTAGGCCCAGTAATACAAGTACAGGCTGTCATAGGAAAGGAGCACACAATCCTGTAGGATACACTAGGGAAGGGAGAGGGTACAAGATACATGATCATGTGATTTGGGCTGGTTAGGTAGGTCCAGTAATACAAGTAGGAGGCTGTCATAGGAAAGGAGCACACGATCATGTAGAATACACTAGGGAAGGGAGAGGGTACAAGATACATGATCATGTGATTTGGGCTGGTTAGGTAGGTCCAGTAATACTAGTATGAGGCAGTCATAGGAAAGGAGCACACAATCATGTAGAATACACCAGGGAAGGGAGAGGGTACAAGATACATGATCATGCAATATGGGCTGGTTAGGTAGGACCAGTAATACAAGTACAGGCTGTCATAGGACAGGAGCACACGATCCTGTAGAATACACTAGGGAATGGAGAGGGTACAAGATACATGATCATGTGATTTGGGCTGGTTAGGTAGGACCAGTAATACAAGTAGGAGGCTGTCATAGGAAAGGAGCACACGATCCTGTAGAATACACTAGGGAAGGGAGAGGGTACAAGATACATGATCATGTGATTGGGGCTGGTTAGGTAGGCCCAGTAATACAAGTACGAGGCTGTCATAGGAAAGGAGCACACAATCATGTAGAATAGGGAAGGGAGAGGGTACAAGATACATGATCATGTGATTTGGGCTGGTTAGGTAGGTCCAGTAATACAAGTAGGAGGCTGTCATAGGAAAGGAGCACACGATCCTGTAGAATACACTAGGGAAGGGAGAGGGTACAAGATACATGATCATGTGATTTGGGCTGGTTAGGTAGGTTCAGTAATACAAGTACAGGCTGTCATAGGAAAGGAGCACACAATCATGTAGAATAGGGAAGGGAGAGGGTACAAGATACATGATCATGTGATTTGGGCTGGTTAGGTAGGTCCAGTAATACAAGTAGGAGGCTGTCATAGGAAAGGAGCACACGATCCTGTAGAATACACTAGGGAAGGGAGAGGGTACAAGATACATGATCATGTGATTTGGGCTGGTTAGGTAGGCCCAGTAATACAAGTACGAGGCTGTCATAGGAAAGGAGCACACAATCATGTAGAATACACTAGGGAAGGGAGAGGGTACAAGATACATGATCATGTGATTTGGGCTGGTTAGGTAGGTCCAGTAATACAAGTAGGAGGCTGTCATAGGAAAGGAGCACACGATCATGTAGAATACACTAGGGAAGGGAGAGGGTACAAGATACATGATCACGTGATTATGGGCTGGTTAGGTAGGTCCAGTAATACAAGTACGAGGCTGTCATAGGAAAGGAGCACACCATCATGTAGAATACACTAGGGAAGGGAGAGGGTACAAGATACATGATCATGTGATTTGGGCTGGTTAGGTAGGCCCAGTAATACAAGTACAAGGCTGTCATAGGAAAGGAGCACACCATCATGTAGAATACACTAGGGAAGAGAGAGGGTACAAGATACATGATCATGTGATTTGGGCTGGTTAGGTAGGTCCAGTAATACAAGTACAGGCAGTCATAGGAAAGGAGCACACGATCATGTAGAATACACTAGGGAAGGGAAAGGGTACAAGATACATGATCACGTGATTTGGGCTGGTTAGGTAGGTCCAGTAATACAAGTACAGGGCTGTCATGGGAAAGGAGCACACCATCATGTAGATTACACTAGGGAAGGGAGAGGGTACAAGATACATGATCATGTGATTTGGGCTGGTTAGGTAGGTCCAGTAATACAAGTACGAGGCTGTCATAGTAAAGGAGCACACCATCATGTAGAATACACTAGGGAAGGGAGGATCTGCCAAAGGCTTGCAAGATATCTAATCTTGTGATCTCTCAAACCTTTCACACTGGTGCGGTGCGTTATCCTGTTTTTACCGATTGGTAACGATACACCAATAAAAGTCTATGGGGCATTTCATACTTACGTGATGCTTTGGAAGTCCTCCGTTTACCGCTCGGGTGATGCTGGAGCAACCGTGCTGCGTTCTCCAGCATGCGTGGCGACCGGTCATGTCAGTCTATGGTGCCGCACATATTTTGACAATACACTTTGCAATTCTACCGCCGGCCACAGGAAGTCAGCGCTAGAGAGCTTCCTACTTGGCTTGCAGCCAGAAGGGGGATTACGGCGCATTGCCGCGGTAATCCCCAAAAGCTATTTTTTTAGCGGTGCGATGCTATCATCACACTGCAATGCTGATTTGCAGTGTGAAACCGGCCTAAGGCTCCAAATTGCTGGTGCCACTAATCTGCGTTTACAGTCACAGATTAGCATTGCAAATGTTTGTCTCTTTAAAACAAGGCATTTGTAATTATTCAGGTTGGTGTGAGCATATGTCGCCCACAATGCATCACTGCTGAATATGCAAATATTTTGTTGTCCCTGTAAGCAAACCAGTTCTGGTTCACCATGAGCTTGCAGGGTAGTCTCTAGATTAGTATTGTCAGTCCCCTCCAAGGCCTGAACACTGATCCTGTGAGGTCTGCCAGTAGCCGGAGAGTCCATTATCCAGCTGTGATTGACACCATAGTGTCACTTGTGTCCTGGCTAATATAAAACCTTATCTGGTGTCCTCTGAGGCTATGACAGCTCCTTCCTGTCTGCTTCTATCTCTGCCTGGAGTGCAGCTGTCAGAGGTAAGACAACCTGTCAGTCTGGCTTTTCCGGCAATGTGTAGGAACTTTTTATTCACAAATACACTCTAGGCTTCGCCGGACTCCTCACTTGTTCCACAGATGTTGCTCCGCAGTGTCTGTAGCGCAGTCCGCAGAGATAAAGCAGTACGCCAGATGATGCCAATATTTAAATTACCGGTAATATCACCGTTATTCAATTATAGGCTCCCACACTTCCTACAACTCCAATCAACCCCTCTACCTATACCAAACACTATCCCACCTCCATTTATGCCTAACTATAACCTCATGTGCTTGGCAGAACAAAGAGAAATCGAGAGCCCAATATGGTGTAGTATTGTTAAGTTGGTTGTGGTTTAAAGCAAAATATTAAGATATACTCACAAACATGGGTTACCCATAGGCAACCACTTCAAATGCAGGTGGGGAGTATTAGAACCTGACCCCACTCAGGTTATTAAGATGTCGCTCTCTGTAGATAGGAAACGGGGTAGCCCCTCTCCACCGAGGGTGGAATCAAGATTTCAGCAAGGCTTGGTGTACAGAGGCGCCAGAGTAGAATAAAAATGTTTAAAAACCGTCTAAAAGAGGGGGATGTTCAGGTGGACTTACCTCCCTCAAAAATATAGAACTCAATTGAGTCACAATATATCAATACAAAAAAAAGGTTTTATTTAACTCCACTTAGTGCAACGCGTTTCGCAGGTGTGGTCCTGCTTCATCAGGCAAACAGGAGTATAACTCAATGGGTCTAGATGCAGAAGTGAGGCGCTCACTTCTGCATCTAGACCCATTGAGTTATACTCCTGTTTGCCTGATGAAGCAGGACCACACCTGCGAAACGCGTTGCACTAAGTGGAGTTAAAGGGAACCAGAGAGGAACGGGGGGTGGAAAAAGAAAAAGATTTTATACATACCTGGGGCTTCTTCCAGCCCCATAAGCCTGAATCGCTCCCACGCCGCCGTCCTCAGCTTCCTGGATCCGCCGGTACCGGGCCCGTCACTTCCGGCGGACGCGGCCAATTGTCCGCATCACAGGGGCTCCCTCCATACATGTACGCATGCGGCTGCGCAGTTAGCGGCCACATGCGTATCAGTATGGGGAGAGAACCCGGTGATGCGGAGAATTGGCCGCGTCCGCCGGCCGACTTGCCGACTCGCGGCAATGACGGGACCCGGTGGCGGCGGTTCCAGGCAGAGGAGGACTGCGGCGTGGGAGCGATCCGTGCGTATGGGGCTGGAGGAAGCCCCAGGTATGTATATTGCATCCTCTCTGGTTCCCTTTAAATAAAACCTTTTTTTTGTATTGATATATTGTGACTCAATTGAGTTCTATATTTTTGAGGGAGGTAAGTCTACCTGAACATCCCCCTCTTTTAGACGGTTTTTAAACATTTTTATTCTACTCTGGCGCCTCTGTACACCAAGCCTTGCTGAAAACTATAACCTCAGTTGCAGCATGGTGGCGTAGTGGTCAGCTCTCTCGCCTTGCAGCGCTGGGTCCCCGGTTCCAATCCCAGACAGGGAACTAGGAATAGTTAATCAGATGCCTATAACTCAGAGTTGTTGCAAGTTTTTTTTGTGTGTGTAAATTTATACAAACTGAAATCGGACCAGTCAAACGCAGCAACTGTTGTAACTGGTCCATTTTTGCCAGCTGCATGCAGTTAACATAACATTTGCATCAACTCAGAATAATTGGCATCGCAATGACCATCCCTGATATAGAAGTGCAGTGCTAAAACCTCCATTGGCTGCAATCTGCAATGGGTGGCAGTGGCCAGGGAGCAGAGATCAGATGACTGCTGGGTGATCGCTGCCCACTGCTCCAGTGCCAAGAGGGCTTCATCCTAATCTGGTAGAGATTTGCAAATTTAACCTGAACCAAGCAGAATGATTTAAAATAAACACATGATGTACCTGCAAATGAATATTACATACTCACCTCGCCGTCAGTTTCTCTGAGGCTCACCATTTCTAACTTCTAACCACGATTCATTCCAGCTCTGACAAGATTTTGTCAGAACTGAAATATATCAGTTGCTGTCAGTTATATATCAGTTGCTGTCAGTTATAACTGAAAGGACAACTGATGTGCAGGGTAATGTCCATGTTTCCCTATAACTCATGTGGGCGATATGACAGTTGAACAGTGTGCTGACCAGGGATGATCAATGAGATGCAAATACTTTCAAAATTATGCACATTTGGATGCTAATATATGCAGATTGAAAAAGACCAATCAGTTTAAACCCAGGTTGAGGTCTGGAACCCACTACAAAACGCTATTGCTAATCGCAACTGCTAGCGTTTTGTATGAGCGGTTTGTAAGCGATTTCATGAGCGTTTTCGGGAGCGATTTTAAAAAGTGTAATTACTTTGCCAGCGGTTGTGTAGGGATTAGCGTTTTAAATTCTGATTGGTCCTTTCAATTAATGATATATATTATAATTTGATGAAAATTGGTGCCACCAACTGCATGACTGATCGACAATGCGATCCATTCCGGGCTGAAATTTCATTTTGTTACAGCGTGCAGTAATGTAAAAACGCTTGCAAAATCGCCCTGTGTAGGGTTTGACGAGCGATTATGCCAGCGTTTATATACTTTACATTGCAGGAACGCTAACGCTAAAAGTGAAAAATGCTGCATGTCCTGCGTTTTGCGATTTGGTAATCACAATCGCTCCAGTGGAATTTGGCCCATCCATTAACATTAGCTGAGCATTTAGGGAAATTGCTAGCAGTTTGAATCGCTCCCTAAACGCTCAGAAAATCGCTCTAGTAGTGGGTTCCAGCCCTTAAATTGATTGGTCCATTGTCAAGCTGCCTATATTTACATACATTTGCATCAACTTGGAAACATTTGCATACCTTTGATCATCCCTAGTGCTGACCAGGAAGCTGTTATGGGGTAATGGCCATTTTAAAAATGGACAGCGAATTCCAGGAATCACAGGGGACATACAGGATGCAGGAGGGGAGAGAGATTGATGAGTAGACAACACAGGAGGTAAGTATGTCCTGGGTATGGTTATTATGACTTTTTATTTTCAGTACAGGTTCTCTTTAATGCGAATTGTATGCAGTTTGAAAGGGGGCTAATGAAATGTGCTTCCTGTTGATTCTGACCGGTCTGCTTCCTTTTTGAATATAACTTGCATGCAAGCCTCAGTGACCCTCTCTACTCATATGCTCCTGCTGTACTTGGAATGATTGGGAAATGTGCACGTTGCAGATCTGATCAGGTGTTTTACTCTCTGACGGTTTGTCCAGGGAGATGCGGTGATTGGAGAACGGCCGGCCTGCTGATGGGGAACAGACAGCATCCTGTAGGAATGGCCTGCACAGCGCGGATGAAGGTAAGGCTCTGATCAGTGGCGTAGCTAAGGAGCTGTGGGCCCCGGTGCAAGTTTAGCAATGCCCCCCCCCCCCCCCCCCCCCCCAAGCACTCTATACATAACAATTGATACGGCGCACCAAAACCTGCCAAAGGCAACTACAGTGTCAGAGGTGCAAGAAAAGCATGGGAAACAGTTTCTTAAGGATTACCAGTATTCAAAGTATCTATAGAAGTCATTATTATGGGCACAGGACCAATAGAGAGCTAATACTGTAGTTGGGGGAGGGCCCTTCGGGGCACCTCTGGCCCAAGGGCCCCGATGCGGTCGCTACCTCTGCACCCCCTATTGCTACGCCCCTGGCTCTGATCTATGCTTGTGACTGCACATTGTTTATTGTTGTAACACCCAGGGCTGTGGAGTCCGTACAAAAATCTTCCGACTCCTCAGTTTATGAAATCACGACTCTGACTCCAGGTACCCAAAATGAATCCGACTCTCCGACTCCTTAGTCTAATACTTAACAGGGATGTGTATTTTGTACAGAAATCAGCCGACTCCGACTCCTCAGTTTATGAAATCAAAGACTCCAACTCCAACTCCGGGTGCCCAAAGTTGCCCCGACTCCTCGACTCCAACTCCGACTCCACAGCCCTGGTAACCTCTCCCCTCTCTATTGTACAGCGCTGCATAATATGTTAGCGCTTTACAAATACAGTTTAAGGCCTCTTGCACACTGCAAGCGATTCCGATTCCGCTTTTTAATCAGTTTTTACATCCGAATCAGATTCCGATTTGCAGTTTGCTCCCTGCACACTGCAAATCGGAATTTGAATCGGATGTAAAAACCGATTAAAAAGCGGAATCTGAATCGGAATCGCTTGCAGTGTGCAAGAGGCCTAAATTGGATCTGTACTCTTGCACAGGACGCAAGGAAAACAACAAAAATGCACCCTGTATGTATTTTGAGAGTTTAGCCTGTGGGATTTCCCCCTCATTTGTGTCTAATCACAAGTTGTAATTTGATCTCCCCCCTGCGTCACATGACTGCCAAGGCAGATAAGCTTGTTTGAAAGCACAGGCTGTAAACAATATGTCTGCTTCCATGAATCAGGAAGTAGAAACTGTGTAGATTTATTGCAGGATTTCTATCTGCTGTAACAGAGAAATGCTTTTTGTTGAAAGGTTATTATGCTGTTGTGTGTCTTTTAGAGCAGAGAGGAGTTCTGAGTTCAGGTCCCCTTTAGTAATAGTTTCTAGATCTGAGAGTCAGTGATGGAATCTTCTATATCTGAGCGTTTCCCGTGTAAGCAGAAAATTCCGCCAGTCCAGCAGAGATTTCTGTGCTTTCTGGTGATGTCAGAGTTTCCCGTCGGTGTGCTCAGCTGCGGTCGTACACGGCTGTAATTGCTATGCTGCCTCTTTATATTGTTCCGTTCTTTTCTGCGGTTCTCTCCTCCCTGCCAACATAATTCTCCGGAATATCTGGCAGCTGTTCAGGGATCTTCTGTAATGTATGTGGAAACAATAGAACGTGTCGGGATCCGTCCGATAGAAGCGTAGGCTCTGCATCGCCCCAATCCGCAGGATTCAGGAGGGTTTCGTCCTTTTTTGGAAAAAGGAATTCACTTTCTCGTCCTATAAATTAATCACAATGCTTTCTAAAGGAAGTCAACCAGGGCAGTTTCTAGGCTAAATTGCACCCAGGGCGAGGGTGTAAAAATCGCCCTCCCAGGAGGAGCCAGGTATAAATGCCAGCAGTATAAGTTAGCCAGGTATAGGTGCCCACAGTGTAGGTTAGGCAGGTATAGACCCCCCCCCCCCTAGTTTAGGTAGCCAGGCATAGGTGCTCCCAGTATAGGTAGCCAGGAATAGGTGCTCCCAGTATAGGTAGCTAGGCATAGATGCGCCCAGTATAGGTAGCTAGGCATAGATGCACCCAGTATAGGTGGCTAGGCATAGATGCGCCCAGTATAGGTAGCTAGGCATAGATGCACCCAGTATAGGTAGCTAGGCATAGGTGCTCCCAGTATAGGTAGCTAGGAACAAGTGCCTGCAGTATATGCAGACAGGAATAGGTGCAGCCAGTCTAGGTAGCCAGGAATAGGTGCAGCCAGTCTAGGTAGCCAGGAATAGGTGCAGCCAGGAATAGGTGCAGCCAGTATAGGTAGCTAGACATAGGTGCAGCCAGTATAGGCAGCCAGGAATAGATGTAGCCAGGAATAGGTGCAGCCAGTCTAGGTAGCCAGGAATAGGTGCAGCCAGTATAGGCAGCCAGGAATAGGTGCAGCCAGTATAGGTAGCTAGACATAGGTGCAGCCAGGAATAGGTGCAGCCAGTATAGTTAGCTAGACATAGGTGCATCCAGTATAGGCAGCCAGGAATAGGTGTAGCCAGGAATAGGTGCAGCCAGTATAGCAGTATAGGTAGCGAGGAATAGGTGCAGCCAGTATAGGTAGCCAGGAATAGGTGCAGCCAGTGTAGGTAGCCAGGAATCAGCCAGGTATAGGTAGCTAGACATAGGTGCAGCCAGTATAGGCAGCCAGGAATAGGTGCAGCCAGTATAGTTAGCTAGACATAGGTGCATCCAGTATAGGCAGCCAGGAATAGGTGTAGCCAGGAATAGGTGCAGCCAGTATAGCAGTATAGGTAGCGAGGAATAGGTGCAGCCAGCGTAGGTAGCCAGGAATAGGTGCAGCCAGTATAGGTAGCCAGGAATAGGTGCAGCCAGTATAGGTAGCCAGGAATAGGTGCAGCCAGTATAGCAGTATAGGTAGCGAGGTATAGGTAGCCAGGAATAGGTTCAGCCAGTATAGGTAGCCAGGAATAGGTGCAGCCAGTATAGGTAGCCAGGAATAGGTGCAGCCAGTATAGGTAGCCTATAGGTAGCCAGGAATAGGTGCAGCCAGTATAGGTAGCGAGGAATAGGTGCAGCCAGTATAGGTAGCCAGGAATAGGTGCAGCCAGTATGGGTAGCCAGGAATAGGTGCAGCCAGTATTGGTAGAGAGGAATAGCGCTTAACAACTCCCCATCTGAGATCCATGCATCCTCAGTCTTCTTCCTCCCAGGCGTCTGTCGTCACGTTGGTAACATCGCCTCCCGTATATGTGGCTACGTCATCACAGGAGGAGCTGTTACCGGCCTCCCAACGGAAGAGGATTGAGGAAGCGTAGGATCGCGGGAGGCGAGTTGTCGAACGCTATGCCCGCTCTCCCTTGCCGCTGCGCCCCCCGCCGCTCCACCACAGCGTCTAGGGTGGTCATCCGGCCCTAGAAATAGGCTTGCGTCCAACTACCAGAATTGTTTCACCTCTGATAATTGGTTTGCAGTAAATTTGCCCCCAAAAGCCCCTACACACGCTAGATTATAGTTGGCTGAGGCAGCCAATAACGACAGTCTCTGCTGATAATCTGGCATGTGTATAGCAGCCCCCAACCACAGCCCGGTCCCCTGATCCGCCAGGGGGATCAACTCAGCCAACCAAAGGCCGATAGCTTTGTTCCCGACTCTTGCCCCGCCCGCCGTGTGACATCACGTCTGCACCACCCCATTGCCCCCAACACATTTCAACAGTACGCGTCATCAGCCTGTAGGCTAACTAGTTGTCTGTACAGGCTCGGCCCACCGATGTCGCCTGATGTGGTGTCACAGTGGGTGTAAAATATAAAGATGGCTGGCAAAAAGTTACAGCAGAAGGTATCTGCGATATTTGTCAAGGCTGCGCTCTTTCTGGACTGTCGGCGGCAGATTCTGGCTTCTGTACCCGCCCTCCCTGATTCAGGCGGACGCGGACCTCACACGGCCTCCAGCTCTCAGCACTCCTGCAGAAGTTAATGACCTGCGACCTGTAAATCTAAGAACAGCTCCTCTGAGACGCTTTAAAACTTTTTATATTTTTCTTGAAGGAACTTTGTAATGTCAGAGCTATATGATAGCTGCAGTTCCCGAGTCTCTCGTCTTACATGGATTGGGTGGTGTATGGGGGGGGGGGGGGGGAGGGTGAAGGCTGAGGTTACAGGAGAGGAGGCTGCAGTTCCCGGGTCTCCCATCTTGCATGGATTGGGTGGTGTATGGGGGGGGGGGGGGGGGGGAGGAGAGGTGAAGGCTGAGGTTACAGGAGAGGAGGCTGCAGTTCCCGAGTCTCTCGTCTTACATGGATTGGGTGGTGTATGGGGGGGGGGGGGGGGGAGGAGAGGTGAAGGCTGAGGTTACAGGAGAGGAGGCTGCAGTTCCCGGGTCTCTCGTCTTACATGGATTGAATGGTGTAGGGGGGGGGGGGGGGGGGAGGGTGAAGGCTGAGGTTACAGGAGAGGAGGCTGCAGTTCCCGAGTCTCTCGTCGTCTTGCATGGATTGGGTGGTGTATAGGGGGGGGGGAGGTAAAGGCTGAGGTTACAGGAGAGGAGGCTGCAGTTCCCGGGTCTCTCGTCTTACATGGATTGGGTGGTGTATGGGGGGGGGGGGGGGGAAGGAGAGGTAAAGGCTGAGGTTACAGGAGAGGAGGCTGCAGTTCCCGGGTCTCCCGTCTTATATGGATTGGATGGTGTATGGGGGGGTCTGGTGGGGAAGGTGAAGGCTGAGGTTACAGGAGAGGAGGCTGCAGTTCCTGGGTCTCCCGTCTTGCATGGATTGGGTGGTTTATAGGGGGGGGGGGGGGGGGGGAGGTGAAGGCTGAGGTTACAGGAGAGGAGGCTGCAGTTCCCGAGTCTCTCGTCGTCTTGCATGGATTGGGTGGTGTATGGGGGGGTGAAGGCTGAGGTTACAGGAGAGGAGGCTGCAGTTCCTGGGTCTCCCGTCTTGCATGGATTGGGTGGTTTATAGGGGGGGGGGGGAGGTGAAGGCTGAGGTTAAGGAGAGGAGGCTGCAGTTCCCGGGTCTCCTGTCTTACATGGATTGGATGGTGTATGGGGGAGTCTGGCGGGGAAGGTGAGGGCTGAGGTCACACACCTGACATGTGCGGACTCTGCAGGAGACGTATGTAACACATTCCTCTGTCTTTTCACAGCCGACATGTTATGATAGTCACTGGAGAGCAGCAGAACCATTGCCTCATCCCTCAATTATCCGGAATGAGGTGTGTGTCTGTGTGTGTGTGTACAGTGTGTGTGTGTGTGTGTGTACAGTGTGTGTGTGTGTGTGTGTGTGTAGTGTGTGTGTGTGTAGTGTGTGTGTGTGTGTGTGTGTGTGTGTAGTGTGTGTGTGTGTGTATATAGGGGTGTGTGTACTGTGTGTGTGTGTGTACAGTGTGTGTGGGTGTGTACAGTGTGTGTGTCTCTGTGTAGTAATCTTTGTGGTGGGAGGGTCCCAATGTAGCCACACCCTTGGAAGGCCACACAGGGTCTTGGACCACTGCTGCCCAACTGGGCAGTTGTACAGTGAAGAGAAGTTGCTGCATGTGGAAATTATATAAGGATGCTGCAAACGGGGGACATCGCATGGAAGAGGGGGCTGCATGTGGAATGGGGGGGGGGGGGGGGGTTGGTGAGGTCGGTTCCCCTCTCCAGTGGAGGTCCTGGCACTTTAATGGGACGACATCAGGATGCACAGCATCTTCCAGCTGTCAGGAAATGTTTGAAAATGGAACAAAATAATCCAAGTTTGTATATTCTGAAGTTTGTGCTCTCTGCAGCTTTCCCACTACACGCAAGACATGTTCAAGCTGCTCGTAAAATGGAAAATCACGGAACAATGCCGGCGTATGGCGTGCGCTCATGTCAGAGGAGGATGGCTGGTCTTGGCACCGGTACCGGGAGGACACACGGAACAATGCTGGCGTATGGCGTGCACTCATGTCAGAGGAGAATGGCTGGTCTTGGCACCGGGAGGAGATCCCGACACACAGTACAATGCCGGCGGATGGTGTGTGTTCATGTCAGAGGAGATTGGCTGGTCTTGGCACCGGTACCGGGAGGACACACGGAACAATGCTGGCGTATGGCGTGCGCTCATGTCAGAGGAGAATGGCTGGTCTTGGCACCGGGAGGAGACCCCGACACACAGTACAATGCCGGCGGATGGTGTGTGTTCATGTCAGAGGAGAATGGCTGGTCTTGGCACCGGGAGGAGACCCCAACACACGGAACAATGCCGGCGGATGGTGTGTGTTCATGTCAGAGGAGAATGGCTGGTCTTGGCACCGGTACCGGGAGGACACACGGAACAATGCTGGCGTATGGCGTGCACTCATGTCAGAGGAGAATGGCTGGTCTTGGCACTGGTACCGGGAGGACACACGGAACAATGCTGGCGTATGGCGTGCAATCATGTCAGAGGAGAATGGCTGGTCTTGGCACTGGTACCGGGAGGACACGGAACAATACTGGCATATGGCGTGCACTCATGTCAAAGGAGAATGGCTGGTCTTGGCACTGGTACCGGGAGGACACACGGAACAATGCTGGCGTATGGCGTGCACTCATGTCAGAGGAGAATGGCTGGTCTTGGCACCGGGAGGAGACCCCGACACACGGTACAATGCCGGCGGATGGTGTGTGTTCATGTCAGAGGAGAATGGCTGGTCTTGGCACCGGGAGGAGACCCCAACACACGGAACAATGCCGGCGGATGGTGTGTGTTCATGTCAGAGGAGAATGGCTGGTCTTGGCACCGGTACCGGGAGGACACACGGAACAATGCTGGCGTATGGCGTGCACTCATGTCAGAGGAGAATGGCTGGTCTTGGCACTGGTACCGGGAGGACACACGGAACAATGCTGGCGTATGGCGTGCAATCATGTCAGAGGAGAATGGCTGGTCTTGGCACTGGTACCGGGAGGACACGGAACAATACTGGCATATGGCGTGCACTCATGTCAAAGGAGAATGGCTGGTCTTGGCACTGGTACCGGGAGGACACACGGAACAATGCTGGCATATGGCGTGCACTCATGTCAGAGGAGAATGGCTGGTCTTGGCACTGGTACCGGGAGGACACACGGAACAATGCATGCGTATGGCGTGCACTCATGTCAGAGGAGAATGGCTAGTCTTGGCATCGGGAGGAGACCCCGACACACGGAACAATGCTGACGTATGGCATGCACTCATGTCAGAGGAGAATGGCTGGTCTTGGCACTGGGAGGAGACCCCGACACACGGAACAATGCTGGTGTATGGCATGCACTCATGTCAGAGGAGAATGGCTAGTCTTGGCATCGGGAGGAGACCCCGACACACAGGACAATGCCGGCGGCTGGCGTGCGTTCATGTCAGAGGAGAATAGCTGGTCTTGACACCGGGAGGAGACCCCAACACACGGAACAATGCTGGCGTATGGCGTGCACTCATGTCAGAGGAGAATGGCTAGTCTTGGCATCGGGAGGAGACCCCGACACACGGAACAATGCCGGCGTATGGCGTGCTCATGTCAGAGGAGAATGGCTGGTCTTGGCACCGGGAGGAGACCCTGACACACGGTACAATGCCGGCGGATGTCGTGCATTCATGTCAGAGGAGAATGGCTGGTCTTGGCACCGGGGGGAGACCCCGACACACGGTACAGTGCCGACGGATGGCGTGCGCTCATGTCAGAGGAGAATGGCTGGTCTTGGCACTGGTACCGGGAGGACACCCCGACACATGGAACAATGCCGGCGGCTGGCGAGCGCTCATGTCAGAGGAGAATAGCTAGTCTTGGCTCATGTCAGAGGAGAATGGCTGGTCTTGGCACCGGTACCGGGAGGACACCCCGACACATGGAACAATGCCGGCGGATGGCGTGTACTCATGTCAGAGGAGAATGGCTGGTCTTGGCAATGGTACCAGGAGGACACACGGAACAATGCCGGCGGCTGGCGTGTGCTCATGTCAGAGGAGATTAGCTGGTCTTGGCACCGGGAGGAGATCCCGACACACGGAACAATGCTGACGGATGGCGTGCACTCATGTCAGAGGAGAATGGCTGGTCTTGGCACCGGGAGGAGACCCCGACACATGGTACAATGCCGGCGGATGGCGTGCACTCAAGTCAGAGGAGAATGGCTGGTCTTGGCACCGGGAGGACACCTCGACACACGGTACAATGCCGGCGGATGGCGTGTGCTCATGTCAGAGGAGAATGGCTGGTCTTGGCACCGGGAGGACACCTCGACACATGGAACAATGGCGGCGGATGGCGTGCGTTCATGTCAGAGGAGAATGGCTGGTCTTGGCACCGGGAGGAGCCCCCCGACACACGGTACAATGCCGGCGGATGGCGTGCGCTCATGTCAGAGGAGAATGGCTGGTCTTGGCACCTTGGCACCGGGAGGACACCTCGACCCATGGAACAATGCCGGTGGACGGTGTGTATTCATGTCAGAGGAGAATGGCTGATCTTGACACCGGGAGGAGACCCCAACACACAGAACAATGGCGGCGGATGGCGTGCGTTCATGTCAGAGGAGAATGGCTGGTCTTGGCACCGGGAGGAGCCCCCCGACACACGGCACAATGCCGGCGGATGGTGTGCGCTCATGTCAGAGGAGATTGGCTGGTCTTGGCACCGGGAGGAGACCCTGACACACGGTACAATGCCGGCGGATGGCGTGTGTTCATGTCAGAGGAGATTGGCTGGTCTTGGCACCGGGAGGAGTCCCCGACACACAGTACAATGCCGGCGGGTGGCGTGCGCTCATGTCAGAGGAGAATGGCTGGTCTTGGCATCGGGAGGAGTCCCCGACACACAGTACAATGCCGGCGGATGGCGTGCGCTCATGTCAGAGGAGATTGGCTGGTCTTGGCACCGGGAGGAGACCCTGACACGGTACAATGCCGGCGGATGGCGTGTGTTCATGTCAGAGGAGAATGGCTGGTCTTGGCATCGGGAGGAGTCCCCTGACAATACAGTACAATGCCGGCGGATGGCGTGCGCTCATGTCAGAGGAGATTGGCTGGTCTTGGCACCGGGAGGAGTCCCCGCCACACGGTACAATGCCGGCGGATGGCGTGCGCTCATGTCAGAGGAGATTGGCTGGTCTTGGCACCGGGAGGAGACCCTGACACACGGTACAATGCCAGCGGATGGCGTGTGTTCATGTCAGAGGAGATTGGCTGGTCTTGGCACCGGGAGGAGACCCCGACACACGGTACAATGCTGGCGGATGGCGTGCGCTCATGTCAGAGGAGAATGGCTGGTCTTGGCATCGGGAGGAGACCCCCGACACACGGTACAATGCCGTGCGTGCGTTCATGTCAGAGGAGAATCGGCTGGTCTTGGCACTGGCAAGAGACCCCGACACACATTATTATCTTATGAATGGAGCTGAGATACGCACATGTTCAGAAACCGCCACATCACTGCTCGCTGGGCCCACTCCCTGCCTTCCAAACATCTGGATGTCCGAAAGTGCGGATATTAAAGAACCTTTTCAGCAGTCTCTGTCTTCCAGATTTTCTCACCGCCCCGGCCAAGAAGAACCTTTCTTTCCCTTCTCTCTCTCTCGCTCTCTATTTAGGCTAATGAAGTGAAGTATTGTCTATCTGCCGGTGCGAGCTCGCACAATATGGTCTTTCTCTTGCGTGGAAGTGTCTGACCTGTAGAGAAGGAGCGGTGACGTTTTGGGAGCGCTCAGCAGAGATTTTGGCGGAGTTGAACCTCTCGGAGAATCCGCCTTTCATGGTGGACATTCCGCACCTGTCGTAGCGTTATTAAAGCTGAAACCACAGCTGGACAAATGAAAACAAAGCTTTGTGGTTTGTACTTTATTGACGTCATTAGAGATATGACCAATCCGCCATCGGGAGATGCGCTGACATTTTCATGGACGATTCACACGCTGTTGTCCTTTATAAAGACAAAACACTTATCGTGAGTCTCCTCGCTGACCTTCGTTTGGATGTTGTTTGGTGAAAAATTATATTTCCACCATTACATTGGGCCCAGGATCCCCTGCGACCAGAATTTTGGTAACTCTTTCCAATCCAGTTGAAAAAGACCCCTGGACTTCATTTTTTTTTCTTTGCGGTCTGCTAGGGAAGAGGGTCTCTGCCTCGCGCTAGAGCAAGGAGGCGATACGGCATCAGGGGATGGGGACTGCGACAGATCGCATGCTGTAGCTCCGCCCTCTTGCCAGCATAATGGTATTGGCACACTCTGCAGCAAGGTGCGCATACATTGGTGTCTCATTTCCACGTATTAACTACTTTAGTACCAAGCTATTTGAAATCTACGCCCTGTTTTGGTGCTCACCTGGCTGGCAGGGAGTAGTTTTCAATTAGCCGCCGCTGAGTGCCTCCCCCTGATTCAGCCGCTTTCGCCGATCTCGCCGCAGAATCCCGACATCTCTCGCTGCAGCTCACTTGCTTTGCCTGTCTCTATGACGGCAGAGCCCTGTGAGCGGGTCAGGAGCAGATTCCATTGGCTCCTGGCCCCGCCTTTCAATGTAAGCCTCTCGCATTGGCTTACATTAATAGGGAGGGTCAGGAGTTAATGAAAGCGGCTTCTGACCGGCTCACAGGAACTCTGCCGTCATAGAGATGGCAGAGTGGGTGGCCCAGGTTCCTGACTTGTGACTGTTGCGGCGGGTATGTGTGGCGATTCGTCGTTGTCTGTCAGGATTCCACCGTTTCTGGTGCCAGCGGTCTCTGGTCCTTAAGGGGGCAGAGATCACTGGTACTTGCAGAGAAACCGAGGTGGGGTTCTGACAATGCTATCTGCACACAGAGGCTGGGTCTGCCTATACTGCACAGCCTCTGTTGCTATCCAGATCCCCCCCCCCCCTAAGTTCCCGCTGCGCTCTGCTATCCCCCATAAATCACAGCCGCGCTGTGCGGGCTGTGTTTACCTCTGTACTGTCAGCCTCGGCGCTCCCCCCGCCTCCTGCATAGCTCCGGTCCCTGCCTGCGTCCCTTCCCTCCAATCAGCGTGGAGGGAAGGGACTCGGGCGGGGACCGGAGCTATGCATTGGGGTGTGGGGAGCGCCGAGACTGACAGTACAGAGGTAAACGCAGCCCGCTGCGACACGCTGCGTGTCAACAGCTTGGCTGTGATTTATGGGGGATAGCAGAGCGTAGGGAGGATCTGTATAGCAACAGTATAGGCAGACCCAGCCTCTGTATGCAGATAGCATTGTCAGAACACCACCTCGGGTTCTCTTTAAGTGGTTAAAATTGGACAGGTTTCTGCTTTTTTCATAATAATATTATTGTTATTGTTTTTATTATGTGGTATTTATCTAGCACTGACATCTTCCGTAGCTCTTGTCCCGAACTGCCCTTAAAGCTGAATACTCGCCGCCCGATGGAGGAAGATGGATACAGCAACGACCCCCTGAGGACGAGCGTTCCACAATCTATCTTGCGGCCTGTGGGTACACGTGACCTCGCGCGACGGGTGTGAATGGGAAGATAATCGATTGTGGTACTTTGCACGTAGTCTGCGGGGATCTTAAAGAATCCCCTGTGACAGTCGTTATTGCCACACATTGCTAAACTTTGTTTCCATGTACCCATGTCACGAGTTTGCAGAAAAGATCGCTCGTCGCTCAAAATAGTCGCCAGTCGTCGTAAAAATTGCGTAGTGGTTATGGGCCTTTAGAGGAGCTCATGATCTAATCCTACCATAGTCCTATGTCCATTGCAATCTAGGGTCAAGAAGCACATTAACTTATCTGTACGTTTTTTGGGATGTAGGAGGAAACAGGAATGCCTAGAGGAAACCCACATAGACACATGGAGCGCATACAAACTCCATGCAGATAATGCCCTGGCTGGGATTCCATCCAGCGCTGCTTGATAAGCGTGCTAATCGCTACGCCACCGTGCTGCCCACATGATGCTGCAATATGGGATATTGTGCACAGAAAAAAATGCAATTGCAGAATAGCAGAAACGCAGAAATTTCACTGAAATGAGGCAGAGAAAGCAGAGGATGATGAATCCCAGGAGGTAAGTGGAGGCAGCTGCTGTATCTCTCTCCAGACAGGTTTACTATGATGATGGACGGGGTCACCATGGACATTAGACGGGTTATTGGGAGTTGCCGGGGTGGTGACCTCATGATTCACCTTTATGTCTGCAGTCACCACGGCTCTGGAATGCAGATGAGGAATATTGGGGTGTCATAAATGCTTCTCTGTCACCATGGCACCCAGAACTGCAATCCAGACAGCGCAGGTGTGTATGTGACTGCATCTGCGTGACTCCTTGTAGCAGGAGGATACCCAGACAGCTCAGAGTGACCCAGAACCACCAGGAAAGTAGAACGGCTAAAAGAGACCAAAAAGCCCTCTATTAAAAAGCAGCGCTGAGTGTAATTTCCATTCTTAAAGGACCTCTGTCTCGAAATTCTTAAAATTTTAAATATATGTAAACCTGTACAGATAAGAAGTAAGTTTCTTCGTGAGTAAAATGAGCCATAAATTACTTTTCTCCTAATGTTGCTGTCGCTTAAAGTAGTAGTAGAAATCTGAAAGAACCGACAAGTTTTGGACTAGCCCATCTCCTCATGGGAGATTTTTTTATTTTCAAAAGCACTTAGTGAATGACAGTTGCTCCGTCCAACTGCCAAAAACGTGTGCAGGGAGGCTGGCCAGCATCTTTATATAAATCTTTTTCAAGGAGTGCCATGCTGAGAATCCCCTATGAAGAGATGGACTAACCCAAAACCTGTCACTTCTATCAGATTTCTACTACCTACTGTAAGTGACAGCAACATAGGAGAAAAGTAATTTATGGCTCATTTTACTCTGGAAGAAATTTGCTTCTTATTTGTATGTGTTTGTATGTGTTTACGTATATTTTACATTTTAAAGAAAACCTGAACTGAAAATTAGAAGTCAAAATAAGCATACGCAAGTTTTATTTACCTTCCATGTATTCTACTCCTCAGTGTCTTTCTCCTCTCCCGCGTCCTGTTTGTTCACTGTGATCAAGGGAATTTTCCGTCCTCCATTTTGAAAATGGCCATTACCCATAACAGCTTTCTGGTCAGCACACAGTTAAACTGTAACATCGCCCACTTGAGCTATAGGGAAACATGGACATTACCTGGTACATCAGTTTTCCTCTCAGCTATAACTGACAGCAACTGATATTTTACTGACAGCAACTGATATATTTTAGATCTGACAAAATCTTGTCAGAACTGGAAGGGATCACTGTCAGAAGAAAATGGCGAGCTTCTGAGAGGAACTGATGGCAAGGTAACTATGTAATGTTCATTTGAAGTTACCTCATGTGTTTATTTTAAATATTTTTACTCACTACAGGTTCTCTTTAAGAACAAATTAAAGAGACACTGAAGCGAAAAAAAAAATGATGATATTATGATTTGTATGTGTAGTACAGGTAAGAAATAAAATATTAAAATCAGACACATCAGTCTAATTGTTTTTAGTACAGGAAGAATTAAGAAACTCCAGTTGTTATCTCTATGCAAAAAAGCAATTAAGCTCTACGACTTTCAAAGTCCTGGAGAGGGCTGTTTTCTGTCTTTTATTATCTCAACTGTTTACTTTTTCTCAGCCAGAGGAGAGGTCATTACTTCACAGACTGCTCTGAAAGACTCATTTTGAATGCTGAGTGTTGTGTAATCTGCACATATTATAGAATGGTGCAATGTTAGAAAAAACACTATATACCTGAAAATAAAAGTATGAGAATATTTTCTTTGCTGCTAATCTTCTAGTAATTATTCATAGTACACAACCAATTCACTATATCATATTTTTTTTTCGCTTCAGTGTCTCTTTAAGAAAGATACTTGACTTAAAGGGAAGGTTCACGCAGGAGCTGTAAAAAATAGAAATCAAAATCCACTTACCTGGGGCTTCCTCCAGCCCGTGGCAGGCAAGAGGTGCCCTCGCAAGTGACACGCAACTTGGAGCGCAGGAGCAGCCCGACCTGGCAGCCGGCCTGGCCAGGTCGGGATCACCACCGGAGACCACCGGGAGCCTGCGGAGCGGCGGCGAGGGCACCTCCTGCCTGCCACGGGCTGGAGGAAGCCCCAGGTAAGTGGATTTTGATTTCTATTTTTTACAGCTCCTGCGTGAACCTTCCCTTTAAAGGAAACCTAAAGTCAATGAAAACAATGCAGATTAATTTACCTGGGGATTCTACTGCCCCTCTGTGCCCACGCCATGACATACCATTCCTCCGGGACCCCGGCAGTGACCCATTTTCTTTTTCGGCGACTCAGCCAGTTGATGGCCCTGCGTGGCCCGGCCTCAATCGCGCTCCCCGCGCTGGGCATGCGCAGGACTTCCGACGAAGGGAGCACGCTCAAAGAAATGCATGGCTATCAACTGGCTGAGGCGTTGAAAAGGAAACTGGGTCGCTCCGGAGGATCGGTATGTCACGGCGCGGGCGCAAGGTGGCTGCATCGGGCCGGGAGAAGCCCCAGGTAAGTTGATCCGTATCTGCAAACACGTGCAGTGTTCTCCCCAGAATTTTTAAAGCCGGGCGGCATGAATTAGTAGCCGGGTGGGATGCTAGGAGGGGAATGCAGGGACGCTGCAACTCTGCTTACAGTATAGGAGAAGGATGAGGAGGTGAGCTGATAACAGCCAGGAGCTCACCAAAATTAGCCGAGTGGAGCACCCTGCTTATTAAGTTTAACTTCAGCGCCGCCAGAAGACCAACCGGTCCGAAACTGTATGCATGTTGGATTATTATGGCTCTGTACAAGTACCAAACTGACACATCATTGCATTCCAGCGGATCTGGAGGTGTGGCTAGCTTACAGGGACAACAATGGGTAATTTGCATATATTCAGCAGTGATGCACTGGGAGACATCTCAAGCTCACTCCAACCTGAATTACTGCAAAGTCTTTCTGTTTTAAAGGGAAGGTTCAGGGATGCTGTGAAAAAAACAAAAATCCAAATCCACTTACCTGGGGCTTCCTCCAGCCCGTGGCAGGCAGGAGGTGCCCTCGTCGTGGCTCCGCAGGCTCCCGGTCTCCTCCGGTGGCGCGCCCGACCTGGCCAGGCCGGCTGCCAGGTCGGGCTCTTCTGCGCTCCAATGTGCGGGTCACTGGTGCGCGCTGACGTCATCGGACGTCCTCCGGGGTGTACTGCGCAGGCACAGTAGTTCTGAGCCTGCGCAGTACAGCCCGGAGGACGTCCGATGACGTCAGCGCGCACCAGTGAGCCGCACATTGGAGCGCCGAAGAGCCCGACCTGGCAGCCGGCCTGGCCAGGTCGGGCGCGCCACCGGAGGAGACCGGGAGCCTGCGGAGCCGCGACGAGGGCACCTCCTGCCTGCCACGGGCTGGAGGAAGCCCCAGGTAAGTGGATTTGGATTTTTATTTTTTTCACAGCGTCCCTGAACCTTCCCTTTAAGAAAGCAAACTTTTGTTTTCCCATATTTTTATATTCTTGACACCTTTTTGGATCCACCCATGATGTGTTGATGACGACGCCCACTCACATAGGGCACCCTATATTTCTGAACAGGGGTCAACTTCTGGCTTTGTCTGCCACTGTCTGAGCACCATGTATCCATCTAAGAAAAAAACAAACAACCAAAAGAAAAAATGTTTTCTAACCACGATCCCTGTGGTCACCCCACTACTTAAATCATCCCCCCCCAGACATGAAGTGGTTATAAGAGAGAAGGTTGAAGGATTATCTCAGCGATTTGACAAGTGATGTCCTGAAACCTTCTGAAAGTCGAGCCATTACTCCGTCAAGACAAGTAGAGTTCCCCTGACAGGTCCACCACCCCCCATCCTCAGTCCGGCCTGACTCAGAGTCTGACAATGTCCCTGCAGGAGAGAGCGAGGCCTATACGTCCTGCTCCGTACTCCGTCCTACGTCATATAAGATCATTCACTGGCCTACCTCTATGTCACATATTTTCCTAGAGTGGAAACTGTGTCATGTTGGGAACATATGGAAGTGATCGGGGCCAGTTGTGGGTTCTTCTGAGTCTGACATGTGCAGATAATGGGAACAGAACAAAAAACATAATCAAGAGGTTCATTTAAAGAGCGCAGTTGGCGCCTTCCACCCCTTTGCGCTCTCCCCGTACCAGGACTTTGGTTGCGGCCTTCACAGTTTAGGCATAACTCCGCTATCTCCGCGATGGCCTAGGTAATAAGCGACAATCGGACCGCAGGAGTCCATGACATCAGCGCTAATCGTCATTGGAGGAGACGTCGGGCTGTCAGAGCCGCAGATGGCTGCACAGTCACCTGTTTGGACAGTTGGAGCAGATTACATCTGGCAGGCTGCGGAGGTCTGTTGGTGGGGGTCGGGGGGGTCGTCATTCTCTGGTTATGAAAGAGAAGGGTCTGCAGATTGCATAACCCCTTCGCATGAAAGACAAGATGATGTTTGACAGAAATGTGGAAAGTCTGAGCGGCTCAGCAGGTAGGAACATGTGTGCGCCACTCACCGGCTGCTACGGCATTCTTCCAGGCCGTCCGAGGCTCGCAGGCTAGAAATTGTTTCATTATATAACCTCTGGGCTGTAGGTGCTTCTGTCGGCCTCTCCTAAACCCTCGTGTGATGGAGGCTGCTGGCTTTATATTCTCAGATTTCCATGCTTTCTTGCTTATTCCTCCTCTGCACCAAGACAGTCTATTGTTTTCACTCATTCTGACTTCAAAAAAGGAACTGTAGTGAAAATAACATAATGAATACAATTGCTGATTGTTTACAATATCCATTTATAGATTATTTAATCAGTTTTTGCCCATTGTAAAATCTTTCCTCTCCCTGATTTACATTCAGACATTTATCACTTGTGGCGAAATCTTTAGTCCTGCCAGGTGATCTCTACAGAATGTTCGTTACTGAGAGTTCTATGCAGATACCGGTTGCTTGACAGTTGGAAACTGCTGTATGTGAACCTCGTTGCATTGTGGGAAATAAATGTTCTGGACCATGGTCATGACATCACGCTGTGGGAGGGGTTTCACCACATTTTCAGCCATACTCCCTCCCCTTCCCGCCCCCTGATGATCTATTTGAGAAAATGTGAGATTTCTCATGGGAAAGGGGGTATCGGCTACTGATTGGGATGAAGTTCAGTCCTGGGTTTCAGTTCCTGTAGAACAGAGGAGGCTCTGGATCCTGTAGTGGCTTCCCATGCCCTCCACTGGTCCAATATTGCAGAACATGGACCCCCACCGATGGAATTGGAGAAGGGGTACATATGAAATGGATGCGTTTCATTTACGCAGGAGGAGAATCCAACAGACAGCTCTCCCTGCGCAAGGTAAGCTTGGATAATGTAAAATACTAGTAGACCCAAGCCCGTTTAAAAACGGGCTGTAGGTCTTTTTTTTCTTTTCCATGTCGCATGCTCGCGCACTGCTACACCCGCCCGCCCGGCTCACTGGCCCCGTCCTCCAGTCCCAACCGCTGTCCGTGCTGCGCACATACGCAGTAGCAAAAAGCACGGACCCAGCTACACAGAGACAGCGCTACGCAGGGACACAGGTTTTATTATAGAGGATATATCCCCCTCAGTGTTCTCCCCATGAAAAAGTAGCCGGGTGGGGCGAGATGAGAGAATGCAGGGCCAGTGCTTCTGTGCACAACTCTGCTTAAACAGTGATGGCTAACCTTGGCACTCCAGCTGTGGTGGAACTACAAGTCCCATGAGGCATTGCAATTCTCTGACAGCTCTAAGCATAACTCAGGGAGGCAGAGGCATGATGGGATTTGTAGTTTTGGCACAGCTGGAGTGCCAGGGTTAGCCATCACTGGTATAGGAGGAGGTGAGCCGATGACAGCCGGGTGCTCACCAAAACTAGCCGGAGTGGAGCATCCAGCTAAAAGAGCCCGGGGAGAACACTGCCCCTGCTGATCACCTGATTTCCTCACTGCTGCACATAATTTGAGGTCCGGCTATTATCAGCACCTGAATTTTAGCTGATTTTATAGCCGGCGCAGCATGGGTGCCTAGCGGGCACCACAATTGATTCCAAGCTTACAGCTGCACTCCTCTTCAAGCACAGGGACACTGGGCAAGCAGCTACTGCGCAGGGGTGGCCATGCTTGCATGGGTGCACTATCCACTTAAAGGACCACTATTGAGAAAATCATAAAATGTAAAATACATGTAAACATATACAAATCAGAAGTACATTTTTCCCTAGAGTAAAATGAGCCATACATTACTTTTCTCCTATGTTGCTGTCACTTACAGTAGGTAGGAACAAGACATTTTGAATCAGGCTGATACCATTTAGAAATCTGACCTATCTGACATGTTTTAGGCTAGCCCATCTCCTCATAGGGGCTTCTCAGGGTTTTCTTTATTTTCAAAAGCACTTAGGGAATGGCATTTGCTCATTCTAACTACCAAAAAAGTGTACGGCCAGCAGGGATTTTGGCCAGCATATTTGAGTAAATCTTTTTCAGGGAATGTCTTTATAAAGATTAAAGGCTGTGCTGAGAATCCCCCATGAAGAGATGGACTAGTCCAAAACCTGTTGATTCTGTCAGATTTCTACTACCTACTGTAAGTGACAGCAACATAGGAGAGAAGTAATTTATGGCTCATTTTACTCTGGAAGAAATGTACTTCTTATTTGTATAGCTTACATGTATTTTAAATGTTACGATTTTCGTGATGGTGGTCCTTTAGAATGGAGCAGAGCAGAATTTGGGTCCTAGTATATACAATCACCTAAAGGATTATTAGGAGCACCTTACTAATACGGTGTTTGGCCCCCTTTCACCGTCAGAACTGCCTTAATTCTACGTGGCATTGATTCCACAAGGTGCTGAAAGCATTCTTTAGAAATGTCGGCCCATATTGGTAGGATAGCATCTTGCAGTTGATGGAGATTTGTGGGATGCACATCCAGGGCATGAAGCTCTCGTTCCATCACATCCCAAAGATCCTCTATTGGGCTGGGATCTGCTGACTATGGGGCCATTTTAGTACAGTGACCTCATTGTCATGTTCAAGAAACCAATGTGAAATGATTGGAGCTTTGTGACATGGTGCATTATCCTGCTGGAAGCAGCCATCAGAGGATGGGTACATGGTAGTCATGAAGGGATGGACATGGTCAGAAACAATGCTCAGGTAGCCCGTGGCATCTAAACGATGCCCAATTGGCACTAAGGGGCCTAAAGTGTGCCAAGAAAACATCTCCCACACCATTACACCACCACCAACAGCCTGCACAGTGGTAACAAGGCATGATGGATCCATGTTCTCATTCTGTTTACGCCAAATTCTGACTCTATCGAGACTCATCACACCAGGCAACATTTTTCCAGTCTTCAACTGTACAATTTTGGTGAGGTCGTGCAAATTGTAGCCACTTTTTTCTATTTGTAGTGGAGATGAGTGGTACCCGGTGGGGTCTTCTGCTGTTGTAGCCCATCTGCCTCAAGGTTGTGCGTGTTGTGACTTCACAAATGCTTTGCTGCATACCTCATTTGTAACGAGTGGTTATTTCAGTCAACGTTGCTCTTCTATCAGCTTGAATCAGTCGGCCCATTCTCCTCTGACCTCTAGCATCAACAAGGCATTTTCGCCCACAGGACTGCCGCATACTGGATGCTTTTCCCTTTTCACACCACTCTTTGTAAACCCTAGAAATGGTTATGCGTGAAAACCCAGTAACTGAGCAGATTGTGAACTACTCAGACCGACCAACAACCATGCCACACTCAGAATTGCTTAAATCACCTTTCTTTCCCATTCTGACATTCAGTTTGGAGTTCAGGAGATTGTCTTGACCAGGACCACACCCCTAAATGCATTGACACAACTACCATGTGATGGGTTGACTAGATAACTGCATTAATAAGAAATTGAATAGGTGTTCCTAATAATCCTTTAGGTGAGTGTATTAATGGAAAGCCCAGCAGAAGCATTGGGGCTTCCATTGGATTGCTGAACCAATGAGAATTCTTCCTGTTGCTAGGTAGGATTTCCATCGGTCTTTTGCAGTCCAATTGGGGCCCTACACTTTGCCGGGGCTCTGAGCTATATACCGACACTTATCCCCGAGCCTAGTGGCGGTAGAGTACCAGAATGGCAGTGGTGGCAGACCTCTTTCTATGTAAATATATATATTTCTCTACTAAAAAATATTTGACTCTTAAATTGTATTCCCATCTTTTAAATTGATATATTACTAATTTTAAAATGTAAATATGGAGGAAAATGAACCAGGACAGAAAGGACCAGTGAAGTTTGAATTATAAAACAACATATTTTTCTTATGAAATCTTCATGGTATGCGTGACTAGGGGTGTGACAAGGTCGTCGTCAGGGGTTTGGCAGGGGCGTGGCTTAAGTGTCCTTCTTTCTCATCTCAAAAAGTTGGGAGGTATGACTCAGGTGTAGTGTGAAACCAGCCTTAGGCTCCCTGCACACCGCAAATCCATTTTGCGATTCCGTTTCCGATTCAGATTTGCAATTCCGATTTTCCCTGAATGCAATCCACAGAAAACGGAGGAAAAAACGCAGCATGCAGTAACGATTAAAAATCGGAATCGGATGTAAAAACCGATTAAGAATCGGAATTGCATGCAGCGTACAGGGAGCCTGACTGTCTCTAGATATTGTTTTTAGTCTTTATGGAGTGGTGCACAGCTGCAGGCAAGCACAGCTACACAACTGGGTTTTGTAAACTTTAGAAGTTCGGTTGTGCAGGTAATACTTCTGATATACTCTAAGAATACAAATTCTTTGAGAAATGTCCTTGTTGAGTTTTGCATTGCCATTTCTATTCTCCCTATATACAAACAACTGCAGATCCACAGCAAACTCTGCTAAAGTACAGGTAGTCCCCGACTTACGAACGACCCGCCGATACGAACGGCCGCCGAGATGACGTCCCGCAACCGGGGACTACCTCTTGCTGCCGTTTTTAGCAGAGTAGGCGCAACGGAAGGCAGTTGGAGGACATCTCAGCTGTTCCACGGCGGTAGAAGCTCCCAGCATGCTGCATGGAAGCTGCGCGGCCCGTCCTCTCTCTTCGTTCAATGTCTCCCTGGTGGCTTCACATGCGTCGCATAATGACGCAATCAGAAAAAGCCCCCCTAGTAGCGGCGCCTCCTGATGCGTCATTATGCGACACATGAGAAGCCGCTGGGAGAACAGTGAACAAAGAGAGAGAACGGGCCGCGCAGCTTCCGGGCAGCACGCTGGGACCTTCTACCGCCATGGAACAGGTGAGATGTCCCCTATCTGCCTTCCGCTGCACCTACTCTGCTTATAGAATGGGGGAAAAGGTGGCTGTCCCGACTTGAGGACGGATTCAGGTTAAGAACGAACAGACAGTCCCTATCTCCTTTGTTAACCGAGGACTACCTGTGATTACGTTCGCTGATGACACCACCATAGTTGGCCTTCTCAACAAAAATGATGAGCAGGAGTACCGCCACCAGGCTGACATAATTTGCTGTTGGTGTAGTGAGAACGGCTTGGTCCTTGGACTTACCTCCTAAAATCAGACACAATAACTGTCCATTTCAAAAAGACATACATTTATTGTATACGCCCAAAAATGTCGCAACGCGTTTCGCAGGTATAACCTGCTTCATGAGGCAATCAACAGGAGTATAAATAGTGTGTAGTCAGTGAGGCTCCTCTGTGGAGATGATTGTTGACTTTAGTAGGCATGCTCCCACCCCACCTCCAGTCTACATCGACGGTACTGAAGTTGAGAGCGTTTCCTGTGCATGCCTCCTAGGCACTACTATGTGCAAAGACCTGACTTGGAAGGCCAACACTGCCTGCATTCAGATTAAAGCCCAGCAGAGGCTATTTTTTCTTCAGCAACTTAAGAAGTTCGGTATGGCCTAGAAACTTCTGACGAGCTTCTACACCCGAATCTGTGCTCTGCTCCTCCATCCTAGTCTGGTATGTCAGCTCCTTCTCCAGCGACTAGAGATGAGCGTAATGACTTAATTACGATTTCGCGAAATTTCGCGTTATTAGTGTAAGTACGATTATGGCCGTAAGTACATAATCGTAATGAAGAAGGATTTCGCGAAATTCCGCGTAAGCGTAATTTTCGCGTAGCTTTCGCATTACAGTGGGTATCGCGAAATTACGTTTGCCTTGCATGCAAACGTTTGTAAGCGTAGCTACGTAACGTAATTTCGCGATAGTTCATATTACTCTCATTGATCATAGTGTAATTATTGCGAAAAAGCTTGCTCTATGCGTAGAAACATTCTTGTCAATACACCCTTGAACTGCGCATGCTTAGTTTTTACATTATTTAACGCGCTACAATTACAATTGGTTGTTTAGGATGTATCTCAAAAGAAGCCTGTAATATGATTGGACAATCTCCAATACCCAAACACTTTCCTGTGTCTAGTAATTACTATTATAAACGAAATTACTTTCATTTTCAAAATTAAAATGTATTTCTTTTTATAGCTAACAAGTAATTACGAAATTCGCGAAATTACGTTATGGTTTAATGCGAAATTACGGTATAGTTGTACGTGAAATTACGTTATGAACGAAACGCGAAATTACGCGTTGAAAATTACGCTTACGGTATTATCAATTACAATTTTAATGGCAATTACGCTACCGTAATTTCGTGTCGTAATAGCAAATTTCGCATGCGTAATTATAGTAACGCGAAATTTCGAAAATTTCGGCTCAACCCTACCAGCGACAGACACAAACTACACAGGGTCATAAGATCAGCGGAGAGAATCGTTGGTAAACCACTTCCTCCACTGGACCACCTCTACAACTCCAGGGCTTTGAGGATCGCCAACAACCCCTCCCACGCGCTTCTTCAGGAGGCTCCCCTTGGGCCGAAAGTTTACAGCTTCTTCCCCTCAGCTGTCAACTCTCTGAACTCTCTTCACTGTAACCGATAGCACATGATTGCACTGCTGCCCGTTGCACACTTTTCTGTCGTCGAACGCTGAGTTAAAAGGTTTTGTGTTTGAATTGCTTTATTGTATGTATGTCCTATTCAGTGCTAGCCCTGTACATGCCAAACCCAATTCCGGACACAACCGAGTCATGCTTGGCGACATAAATGATTCTGATTGTTGTGTAGGTGAGTGACCCATGCGGGGAGGATTCCTGGCACTGGGAGTAATTCAGCTCAGCAGGTGGGGGAGGTAGCTGATCCTCAGAGAACTGGCTGTTTAGATAAACCGTGCGCGCACTTGTGTAACATGGCGTGTATTCCGAGAGCAGCCAATCACAGGCCGGAGGGGTTTGTGAGATGTCTCCGGCCACATTTGGAAAAGCTTAAGATTGTATATAGCCGTAATAAATTCAGATCTGGGCGCTACTTTCCTACCTTATGCTTCCCGTGGAGATCTGTTACGCAATTCTAAGTACCATCAGTTACTGCCTAGCTACAGGGAAAACAGACAATTGCTTTACTTGGAAAAGAACATAGAACGGGGTTTGAGGTTTTTGAGATTTAAAGGACGCCTGAACGGAGAGGGACATGGAGGGTGACCTATTTATTTCCTTTTAAACAATACCAGTTGCCTGGCTGTCCTGCTGATCCTCTGCCTCTAACACTTTTAGCCATAGACATGGAACAAGCATGCAGATCAGGTGCTTCGACCGAGGTCTGACTGGATTACCTGCATGCTTGTTTCTGGTGTGTGATTCAGACGCTACTGCAGCCAAATAGATCAGCAGGGCTGCCGGGCAACTGGTATTGCTTAAAAGGAAATAAATATGGCAGCCTCCATATTAGAGATGTCCCGAACGGTTCGCCGGCGAACGGTTCCAGGCGAACTCCGGTGGTTTGCGTTCGCCTACCAAACGCAAACTTTCCCGGAAGTTCGATTCGCCCCATAATGCTCTATGGAGCAAAACTTTGACCCTCTACATCACAGTCAGCAGACACATTATTGCCAAACACACTGCTCTCAATGCTGGAGGCCCGCCCCCCCTCCCTCCTCCGAGCAAGGTCCTTATACCATTTGACTCACTCGTCTGCCTACACTAATTAGTTAAGGGACAGCTGCTACACACTCTGCTAGGGAGATTTTAATTAGGCTCTTGTAGGCTCCACCCTCCTCCCTCCACCCTTTCCCTCCTACCGGAGGGAGGAGGGTCTCATCTGCCAGAGAATTATATTATTTCAAAAGACAGTTTACATACCATAGCTGAGAATTGAACCCAGGTCTCACTGTGTGGTGGGCAAGTACCTTAACCGCTGTACCACAACAGTACTAACTGAAGCTGGCCTAGCATTTACCATTTATGCTCAATCCAAGAGAAAAATTAGACAAGATAACAGCGTTAGGAAGACTTGCCTAAGGTCTGCTACTGAATAGCTGCTGGCTTACTGAACAGACAGAGACGAGATTCAAACCCTGGTCTCCTGTGTCAGAGGCAGAGCCCTTAACACCATGAACCCCAGATAGCCAGGTAGATTCATCTCTCTCTCTCTCACCAACACTACATGCTGAAGCCAGCCTAGCATGTACCATTTATGCTCAATCCATTTATGCTCAAAATACAATTCCGCGGAAAGCGGTGACCATCCCTACTAGAGAGAGAGAGAGAGAGGGAGAGAGAGAGAGAGACAGACATTTTTTTTTAATAAAACTCTTCTCAAGAAGAGATTTAGATCTTTAAATACTTCAAATTCATCACCATGCATTGTTGGGCAGAATGTTAGCCCCCTACTTAATACAAATAAATGGTCCTCTGACAAGGTGAGGTCGGTGAGGTTCACCACGTTTAGCCCTATGGGTTCGCTAACTGGAGATCTTCCAATTTTTTCTCTATAGCATTCGCTCGTGCCCTCGTTACTGCTCCCTCCGTTGTTAGTGGCTGCGTTCCCACTGTTTCCTCTTCTAAAAAAACTCCTTTACTCTGTTGATCTAGGGCCTTATCTATCTCATGTACTAGCTCTTGTGCCGTTAGGAGAAACTCCTCCACATTTGATTCTGGAGCCGAGGATAACTCACTGTCACTATAACCTTCTGAGGAGCTGTAAGTATTTTCCCCCCATCTGACCCTTTTTGATTTGTTCTTCCTATCTTTATATCTTTTCTGCCTATCTTTTCTTGGATTCCCTGGTTTAGGATAAATCACATATCTGTAAGCAGTGGCTGCATGGTGTAATGGTCAAGGGCTCTGCCTCTGACACAGGAGACCAGAGTTCGAATCTCGTCTCTGTCTGTTCAGTAAGCCAGCACCTATTCAGTAGGAGACCTTAGGCAAGTCTCCCTAACACTGCTATCTTGTCTAATTTTTCTCTTGACAACTGTTGAACACAAAATGCAAGGCCATGTCTGGCTACATATCTGTAAGCAGTGGCTGCATGGTGTAATGGTGAAGGGCTCTGTAATGGTTAAGGGCTCTGCCTCTGACATGGGAGACCAGGGTTCGAATCTCGTCTCTGTCTGTTCAGTAAGCCAGCACCTATTCAGTAGGAGACCTTAGGCAAGTCTCCCTAACACTGCTATCTTGTCTAATTTTTCTCTTGACAACTGTTGAACACAAAATGCAAGGCCATGTCTGGCTACATATCTGTAAGCAGTGGCTGCATGGTGTAATGGTGAAGGGCTCTGTAATGGTTAAGGGCTCTGCCTCTGACACAGGAGACCTGAGTTCGAATCTCGTCTCTGTCTGTTCAGTAAGCCAGCACCTATTCAGTAGGAGACCTTAGGCAAGTCTTCCTAACACTGCTATCTTGTCTAATTTTTCTCTTGACAACTGTTGAACACAAAATGCAAGGCCATGTCTGGCTACATATCTGTAAGCAGTGGCTGCATGGTGTAATGATTAAGGGCTCTGTAATGGTTAAGGGCTCTGCCTCTGACACAGGAGACCAGGAGTTCGAATTTCGCCTCTGTCTGTCTGGACCGCAAAGACTGTCGAACTAATTGTTGACTTCAGAAGGTCTGCTTCCACCCCACCCCCAATTCACATCGATGGTACGGAGGTGGAGAGAGTACCCTGCGCCCGCCTCCTGGGCACCACAATCTTCAGTGACCTCACCTGGAGGCCCAATATCACGGTGATACAGAGAAAAGCCCAGCAGAGACTGTCCTTCCTCCGCCAGCTGAGGAAGCTTGGCATGGCCCAAGAGATTCTGACCAATTTCTACTCCGCTACCATTGAGTCAATCCTCTGCTCATCCATTCTGGTCTGACAGGCACTTACTTCAGAGGGTCATCAGGGCGGCGGAGAGGGTCATTGGGAGACCTCTCCCCTCACTTGCCCTCCTACACAACAAAAGACTGAGATCGAAAGCCCTGAAGATCGCTAACGACCCCTCTCACCCGGGCCATTGCTACTTCAGTCCGATGCCATTGGGACGGAGGCTTCGGGCCATCTACACAAAGACGGCTAGGCACAGTATTTCCTTCTTCCCCTCAGCTGTCAGCCTCCTGAACTCCCTCCACATACTCCCATCAGGGCACCCCACACGACATATAGAACTGTCACGGACAGAGCCAACTGCTGCTCCAGTATGTAAACTGGAAATGCAAATGTAATGTACAATGTTAATGAAATTGAAATGCAAATGTAACCGTCTGCTACTGACATGTGTAATTGTAAATTTCTGCTCCTGTTGCTCTATGCTATCGATTGTCTCTTCTGAGCTGAATGTACTATGCCAAACCCAATTCCGGGCATGACCCAGTCATGCTTGGCGAAATAAACGATTCCTGTTCAGTAAGCCAGCAGCTATTCAGTAGCAGACCTTAGGCAAGTCTTCCTAACGCTGCTATCTTGTCTAATTTTTCTCTTGGATTGAGCATAAATGGTAAATGCTAGGCCAGCTTCAGTTAGTATTGTTGTGGTACAGTGGTTAAGGTACTTGCCCACCACACAGTGATACCTGGGCTCAATTCCCAGCCACGGTATGTAAACTGGCTTTTGAAATAATATAATCCTCTGGCAGATGAGACCCTCCTCCCTCCGGTAGGAGGGAGGAGGGAATAGGTAGGAGGGTGGAGGGAGGAGGGAATAGGTAGAAAGGTAGAGAGGTGGAGGGAGGAGGGTGGAGGGAGTCCTAAAATAGGGGTCTGTGTGAAACCTAGATGTTAGCCTGGGACATTTGATGTCTATTTCACTCAATCATGTCTGCCTCCAGGTATTAGAGCCTTTGAAACATGTTTTCTATCATTTTTCTAAGCGTTAGAATTTTTTCTTTTTTACAAAGTTCGCCTCCCTATTGAAGTCTATTGCGGTTTGCGAACTTTCTCGCGAACCAAACCTTTCGCGGAGGTTCGCAAACAGGGTTCGCGAACCGAAAATCGGAGGTTCGCGACATCTCTACTCCATATCCCTGTCACTTCAGTTGTCCTTTCACACAGCCTGTGAAATTTCAAAAGGAACTGAAGGTGAAAGGCTTTTTCTCTGTCCGGAATTGTCTTGTCTCTGTGGAGTACAATCTGCCCAGACATTTAACTCTTTCTATATGAGTAAATGGCTGTGCAGAGCATGAGCCACTGTTGTTCATTTTCTTCATCTGGTCCAGTCCCATACGGTGGCTGATGCTGCGTATGGTCAGTTTCCAAAGCTGCAGAATTGTTCATAAAATTTGCATCAACTGCAAATTTTTAGCATCTCATTGACCTTAGATTGATGCTTAGCGTCTGCCTGTGGTTTTGCCAGCTCTCCGAAATAGTGTTTTTTTTTCTACTAGTAGAGCTCTCAGGAGAAATTCTGCATTGCCAAACTTGCTTTGCCAACATGACCGACATAGCCGAAGTGTGCTACAGAAGTACATTTTTTATTATTTTAAGAAAAGAATGTAATAGCAGAAAGGAACAAAATCCGCCTCCGTAGGCCGCAGCTCATACAGTCTTTCTTTCCACGGAGCTGCGCCAGCGCCCGCGTGCGAAGGGAAAGCGAAGTGTGATCTGTAAGCCCAGACGCTCGCCCTCCGCCTCCTCGCTTCTCCCGTGATTGCGCGCTGATCCGCATACCCAGCGGAAATCTGCAGACTCATCGTCTTGTCGTGTCGGGTTTGGGTGTCTCTTTACGAATCTGGGTGCCTTTCTGTGTTTGCGTTCCCACTGGATCTTCCTCTGAGATCGGCGGTGTTCCTTCCCCCCCCCCCCCCCCCCCACCCCCTTACCCATCCGCCGCAGCGAACATGCATAAACAGGAGAAGTGGGTCTGTGGTTTTGGGATCCAGGAGTGAATATTTTGAGCATTGCACAGCTGCACAAGCCAGTCTTGTCGGGTTTTTTTTTTCTCTCAATTTTTCTTCTTGGAGTAAACAGGCTACCAATAACTACTGGCAGTGTGGCAGGGTAATGCTGGGTATACATGAGATAAAAGTCTTTGGAAAATGAAAGAACTAAGGGCAGGATTCACAAAGCCTCTGTTTTAACCTTATCTATGTTAATTTTTTTAAAAGAAAACCTGTAAGGAAGAAAAGCTCCCCTGGAGGATACTCACCTCGGGTGGGGGAAGCTTCCGGATCCTATTGAAGCTTTCCCCCGCCCTCCTCGATCCTACAGTGGCGGCGATAAAGCTCCTCGAATAGCGGGGATGTAAATATTTAGCTTCCCGGCTACAGCACAGGCGCAGTATCAGCTCTCCGCTCGGAGATAGGCGGAAATAGCGCTCTACTGTGCAGGCGCAAGTCTCCTACACCTGCGTAGTAGAGCGGACCTGACGCAGATCGGCTATTTCCATCTATTTCCGTGCTGAGAGTCGCAACAGCGCCCCCGCTGGAGCCGGGAAGGTAAATATATCAGGGCTTGTCAGGCTTGCTGAGGGAGGATTGCGGGACGCTTCAGGGGAGCCAGCGCTGGACTGCCTGCAGCTACAGGGGAGGGGGAAGCCTCATTGGGACCCTGACGCTTCCCTCCCGAGGTGAGTACCCCCCAGGGGAACTTTTTTTTTTTGTTACAGGTTCTCTTTAAAGAGAACCTGAACTGAAAATAAAAAGCCAAAATAAGCATACACAGGTCATACTTACCTCCTGTGTTGTCTACTCCTCAGTCTCTTTATCCTCTCCTGCGTCCAATTTGTCCACTGTGATCAATGGAATTCTCTGATATCCATTTTGAAAATGTCCATTACACCATATCAGCTTCCTGGTCAGCACACAGTTAAACTGTAATATCGCCCACTTTAGCCATAGGGAAACATGGACATTACCTTGCACATTCAGTTGTAACTGACAGCTGCTGATCTATAACTGACCGCAACGGGTATAATTCAGTTCTGACAAAATATTGTCAGAACTGGAAGGGATCACTGTAAGAAGAAAATGCTGAGCTTCTGGGAGGAACTGACTGTGAGGTTAGTATCTAATATTCATTTGCAGCTACGTCATGTGTTTATTTTAAATATTTTTACTCGCTTCAGGTTCTCTTTAACCACCCTGGCGTTCTGATTAAATCGCCAGGGTGGCTGCGGGAGGGTTTTTTTTAAATAAAAAAAAAACTATTTCATGCAGCCAACTGAAAGTTGGCTGCATGAAAGCCCACTAGAGGGCGCTCCGGAGGCGATCTTCCGATCGCCTCCGGCGCCCATAATAAACAAGGAAGGCCGCAATGAGCGGCCTTCCTTGTTTTGCTTATATCGTCGCCATAGCGACGAGCGGAGTGACGTCATCGACGTCAGCCGACGTCCTGACGTCAGCCGCCTCTGATCCAGCCCTTAGCGCTGGCCGGAACTTTTTGTTTCGGCTGCGCAGGGCTCAGGCGGCTAGGGGGGCCCTCTTTCGCCGCTGCTCGCGGCGAATCGCCGCAGAGCGGCGGCGATCAGGCAGCACACGCGGCTGGCAAAGTGCCGGCTGCGTGTGCTGCACTTTATTTGATAAAAATCGGCCCAGCAGGGCCTGAGCGGCGACCTCCGGCGGTGTTAGACGAGCTGAGCTCGTCCAGACCGCTCAGGTGGTTAAGCTCCGAAAGAAAAAATATATGATGTAATTAAGTTACGAAAAGTAATAATTAAATTAAGTTAATCAGGAACAATTTAATTTGAGTGCCTATTTTGCTTGTAAAGGTTATTTTTTTTAATCACTTAGGTGATAAATAAGTCATGTGTGAGAAGTTTTGTGAATGGAACCCAAAGGCCAATTTTACTCCCTTCCATGTAGTATGAGAACCATACCTACACAAGCGGAGTTCACACATCAGAGAAAAATCTTTGCAAACTGAAGAATTTATCTGTCAGGGAGGTTTGTTAGTTTTTAAATCTTTTTATTGTGGCAAGATAGAAAAACAGCCTGTTACAAATACAGCAAATACAGCCACTTTTTATACAAATAACATAGCACTCGGGGGCGGAGCTTGGACGCGCCGCTGAGAGGATGCATGGAGGATTAGCTCCGATCGTTCAGGCCTTATCGAGCACCCTTACCTCACTAAAACCTCCTCCTTCTCACTGAGGTGAAGCCGAGAAGCTCCCACGCACCTCCGAGATGGGCCCTAAGAAACCTGGAGCCGAATCTGACCCCGGAATCTCAGAAATGTTTGCCTGTAAGAACAAGACGGGGAACATCCAAGATGGCGCCCACCCATCCGGCGACACAGCTCAGCCTCAGAACAAGGCCTCTCCCGCCGCAGGCACCGCGACCAAAGCAGACCTGAAGCAGCTCTATCAAGACATCGAGAAACTGGTAAAGACATCCAATACTAGCGTGGTTAAAGTGAACCTCCGGACTAAAAATCTACTCAGCAGCACTGAAAAGGCTTGGTGTTTCTTTAACAGTTTCACAGCATCAGAACTTTGTTTCTCTTATACAAGCCTCATTTTTAGCTGCACAGAAGAAAACTGCCCGGGCTTTTTTACCCTGATGCTGTGCAAAGCATGATGGGATTTCTGATGTTGTTCTCGTTCTGCTGTTTTGGTGCAATTTTTTTTTTTTTAATATTTGGAATTTGACATTTGAAGCCTAGCGCATACAGCTGGGAGGGGTGATCAGCGCACAGGATAGTTGGAACTGTGTCTCCTGCTCCTTGAAACCTCCTTTCAACCAAAAAGATGGCTGCCCCCATGACAAAGATGGCAGCCCCCATGAATCACAAACATTTGCCTGTTCTTTTAAAACAGGGTGGGTAAGAGAGTATATTACCTATCTATTCTAATTAACATAACTAATGTAACTTGATGACAGTATGTTTGTTTAGGCTGAAGTTCCCCTTTAAGGAAATTAGAGGGGAGATCTCAGCGTTAGGCGAGAGGCTACATGAGCTAGACGAGGAGGTGGATGAGGTTAAGGCCTTTTGCACGCAGACAGACCAGGGTTTAGCTGAGATCCGCACTGATGTACAGGCCCTTAAAGATGGTCAGGAGGACCAGGAGAATAGGGATAGGAGGAATAACCTCAGAGTAAGAGGGGTCCCAGGGTCAATTACAGAGTTAACTCCTTACCTTGAATCCCTCTTTGCCTCTTTGGTACCCGATCTCCCACCTGCTGAGCTACGTATGGATCGAGCACTTAGAGCACTCAGAGCCAAGCCACGGAATGATGAGCCTCCGCGTGATATAATACTGCGGTTTCATTATTACAGCACTCGTGAAGCAATCTTATTTCATACACGTAACTCACCTGACCTCACCTTCAGAGATGATCACATCACCTTTTTCCCTGATTTATCCCAGATCACTTTAACAAGAGAGAAGGTAATGAAGACCCTAACCTCTTTACTAGTACGCAACAAGATGGGAGGTTCCCGTTTAAGCTTATTGTGATGCATAATGGCCGCCAGCTTGTGGTTTACGGTCTGCATAGGACTCAGGACACGCTTGACAAGCTGGGCATTGAGTCCCCTGAGAACCAAGCATCACCCGCAACCACTCCTCAAGGCCGGGTGGCTTCTCCTCGAGTCACATGGACAAAGGTGAGATCCAGAAAATCCATGCGAAACGCGAACCAACACGACCATTCTGTCAGCACCGAATATTGAACTCTGACTTGACTATCCTCTCAACTTTAACTTCGCATACTCTCTTACTTTGCTTCGTTTGCGGGGAGAGATGATATTCTGTCGGCCTCTTTGCCAATACGATAGGCCTCGGTCGGACCTAAGGCCTGCACCACTCGGATCTGGCATCTGAGGCATACCGACCCCCCTGGAAGCTGCATATACCACTCGCGCAGCTAACTTATTAGGGAAGCCAACGTTATGATTCCCTACCTTGCCAAGTTCTCTACGGCAGAGTTATTACTTATATTTAATTCATTCATGTTCACATATGTTATGTTTACTTGGTTACAGGTTATAGTTGCTGTACAAGCATATAAGTACCAAAATGTGTTATCTAACTGGTATTCAGTCTTGATTGTTGTTGATTTTATTAGTATTTAACCTTATGGTGTCATTAAAATACGAAGGCACGACCACTCCACATTTAACATGAGTCAGTCTCTGATGCCAGATACCTCTCAGAATTCTTTTATTAACGCCGTTTCTATTGATCTTAAAATTGTCACCCATAATGTTAAAAGGCTGAACGCGCCTCAAAAAAGAAGAATGGTGAGCAATTTTTTATAAAAGCCAGAATGTAGATATACTCTGCCTCCAGAAGACTCCATTTTAAAAAAAGGCTCTGAACTGAAATATTGGCATAAAGCGAATCCCCATACCTTTTTATGCTTCAGCCCCATCTAAAAAATGTGGTGTGCCCGTGTTTTTTAAGAAAAATATCACATTGGAAGTTTCTAAAGTAATCCGAGACCCTGAGGGCAGATTCCTCCTTGTTATTGCTTCAATATCTAGATGTATATATACCTTTTGTAAGTGTATATGCTCCCTCGGAAGGGTTAAAACATTTTCTAGACACTGGCATCCAAAATTGCGCTGCATAGAGAAGGCAAATTCCTCTTAGCGGGAGATTATAATACAGTTTTGGATACACCTCCTGCTAACTCGACTTTGCGCAGAGCTCCTAGTAGAACTCTTATATCTTTCCTACAAGAGGTCAATGTTTGGGATGCTTGGCGGGCGTCGCACTCGGGAGAGAGAGGGCACTCCTATTCGCACCCAGACGGCACGTACTCCAGGATAGATTTTCTTTTCATGGACGTGTCCCTCTTAGAAAGATCTGGTACAATAGACATGTCAGAAATCTCTTGGTCTGACCACGCCTCAGTTAGTGCCCTAATATCCACACGGGGCCCCCTACACAATATCAATGGAGACTGAATGAATCCTGATTGAAAGAACATGAAGTTCAGGCAGAGGTCTCTGAATCTCCCAAGCAATATCTCTCCCATAATTCTCCGAATGACAATTCTAGGAATATACACTGGGCCGCTTTGAAGGCTACAGTTAGAGGTACATTAATTAAAATTTCCTCCCAGAAGAAAAAAGCTAATGAGCTCAGAACAAAAAACTTCAATCACAAATTAGAAACTTAGAAGCACAACATATGCTGACTCTGGAGGACAAGATGTCCTGGACCAGCTTCTGGTATTAAGGCAAGAGCTCCATGCTATCCTCTTTAAGAGGGCTGAACGCTCTTTAAAACTAACAAACCAAACGTTTTATGACCAAGCTAATAAGCCTAATTAGCGCGCAAATTATCCCAGAAGTTGGCCCAGAATAGAATACACCCCATCAGAGATCAGCATGGGAAGAAATCTTATGACCCCTCCCACATAACAGACCTTTTTTCGCAATACTATACAAACTTATACAATGGCACTACCACAGATAAGTCTACGGTGACGGTCCGGTCCATCCTTCAATATCTAGATAAAATCCACATACCCTCCTTCTCCCAAAAGGATAAATCTAAACTAAATGCTCTCATTTCCCCCAAAGAAGTTGAGCTCACTATCTCATCACTGAAGAATGGTAGATCCCCTGGGCCGGACGGATATGCAGCCCTTCTTTATAAAACATTTAAATCACATCTAGTGCCAGTGCTAACCTCTCTCTTTAACAAACTACTATTAGGGGAGGAAGAATTATTGCCTGAGTTTCTTCAGGCTTCTGTGGTAGTTATTCCAAAACCAGGAAGAGACTGTGCTGAAATTCCAAATTATCGTCCAATTTCTCTAATAAATTCACACATTAAAATATTTTCAAAAATATTGGCCGATAGATTAAATACTTTATTACCAAGGGTCATCCAGCCAGATCAAACGGGATTTTCTAATGGGTCGACAGACTACTGATAACATCAGAAGAATGGTGAGCACAATAGAGGTCATGAACCATGCAAGAGGGCCTTCTCTGCTTCTATCACTGGATGCAGAGAAGGCCTTCGATAGAGTCGACTGGAGATATTTACATTTAGTACTACAGAAATTTGGGATTTGTGGGGAATTCCTTAATGGGGTCCGAAGCTTGTATACGCATCCGACGGCATCGGTCTGTAATATGGGTCTGCGATCCAGAACTTTCCCCATCATGAATGGTACTGTGCATTGAGCCTCTGGCTCTACTGGTTAGAGGTGATGCTGATATCAGGGGTGTGAGGGTTGGAGGGGAGGAATTCAAAATTGCATTGTTTGCAGATGATACAGTGTTCACCCTCTCCAGCCCTCACACCTCTCTGCCAGCTTTATTTCATCTTATTGATGAGTTTTGTTCTGTATCCGGCTTCAAAGTTAGTCGCACCAAATCGGAAGCAATCGTATTTGGATTGACACAGTCACAACAAGTGGCATTAGCCACCTTTCAAATTCAAAATAAGGGTCTGACATATTTGGGGATCATGTTAACGCCCTCTATTGCGCAACGTTTATACAGCTTATTATACTCCTATCCTAGCAAAATTACACACCTTGCTGAACGAGTGGAACCATTATAATATCTCCCTGACTGGTCGTATAAACGCTCTTAAGATGACAGCCTTACCAAAAATCCTCTACCTCTTCTGGGCCCTCCCCATTAGGATTTCTCACTCAGATATTAAAAAGCTACAGCCACACTTCCTGAGATTCATACGGGCGGGTTAAGCCCCTAGAGTAAGTTTCCAGTATCTAGCTAGAGGGAAAAACCAGGGAGGGCTGGGAGCCCCCATGTTACTCATATTTTTATGCCTCTCTGTTAGCTCAATTAGCACAATGGTCAGCCCCTCGGGGAACAATTAGATGGGTTGATCTGGAGGCAGCCTTAATACACCCTTTTCCTTTGTCATCCGTACTCTGGACTAAGCACCATTTTTTAACCAAATCAAGACCTATAACTGTAATCCTGGAATCTTAATTCATCCGGAGAGGGCAACAATCTAGACTCAGGCTCCTTTACAGACACTCTCCGGACGAATCTATTCTTTTAAACCGTGATTTCCCACCGGGATTGGAGATCCAACCTTGGGTAAACTGGCTGAATTTGGGTTCCTTTACGCTCAAAGATCTAGCTCCTGGAGGTATTATAGCGCCTTGGGTAGAAATCCAAGCTAAATTTAATTTACAAGCACAAGACTTCTTTAGATATCTTCAAGTTATGCACTTTGTACAGGGTTGTGCAATGGAGGGTCTCGAGACCTCAACACCCCCTATTGCCAAAGAGTTCCACTCTTATAAGCATACTCCTGGTATGATATCACTGTTCTATCATGAGATTTGGTACCAGCATCTGGAGGAAATCTCCCCTGCCATGATTACGGTAAGTGGCAGGAGAGACTTCAGAAAGTGTGGTCTTTGGAAGACTGGGAAATTATTTTATTAGATTTAGCTAAATCCTCTAGGGAGAGCCTAGTCAGGGAAAGAGGGTACAACATTCTCTACCACTGGTACAGATCCCCCGCACTCCTTTTTAGAAGAGGTCTCTCCCCTACAGACATTTGCTTTAGAGGTTGTGCACAGCAGGCAGACCACGCACATTGTTGGTGGTTCTGCGCTGTAGTACAAGAATTTTGGAAATCATGCTTCCGCTAAGCTTCCACAGTCTTGAATGTAGAGATTGTCCTAGATCCATGGGTCGCCCTGTTTGGTCACTCTGATCCTCTCCTCCCTAAACATAGCAATAAATTGTTAGTAAACTTCTGCAACACTGCTAAGGCTATCATAGCAAAACAATGGAAATCTCCTTCCCTGACAAAAATTGCCCTTAAAGAGACTCCGTAACAAAAATTGCATCCTGTTTTTTATCATCCTACAAGTTCCAAAAGCTATTCTAATGTGTTCTGGCTTACTGCAGCACGTTCTACTATCACCATCTCTGTAATAAATCAACTTATCTCTCTCTTGTCAGACTTGTCAGCCTGTGTCTGGAAGGCTGCCAAGTTCTTCAGTGTTGTGGTTCTGCTATGAACTTCCCCTTTCAGGCTCCTCTATGCACACTGCCTGTGTGTTATTTAGATTAGAGCAGCTTCTCTCTTCTCTCTTATCTTTTACAAGCTGGATAAATCGTCCTCATAGCTGGCTGGGCTTTCACATACTGAAGAATTACAGACAAGGGCAAAGCTGTTTGCAGGAAGAAACGAGCAGCCTGAAACTTCAGTGCATGAGAACTGCAGGGGGAAAGAAACACACAAATGATCTCTTGAGATACAAAAGGAAGGGTGTATACAGCCTGCTTGTGTATGGATGTATTTTCTATGTGTGGACATACTGTACATCAACCTACTTCCTGTTTTGGTGGCCATTTTGTTTGTTTATAAACAAACTTTTTAAAACTGTTTTTAACCACTTTTAATGCGGCGGGGAGCGGCGAAATTGTGACAGAGGGTAATAGGAGATGTCCCCTAACGCACTGGTATGTTTACTTTTGTGCGATTTTAACAATACAGATTCTCTTTAAGCACAAAATCAATGAATACTATTGGATGGAGAAGATAACTGCTTCTTTATATGATGAAGACGGAGGATCAGTTTGGAAAATAAGTTTTTATTGAAATTTTAATGCATACAGACAAAACTTTGCTCATTTTGGTAGAAGGCAGTTTGACTTACAGACAATAACGATGTCATGAGAAATATACTTCTACATCGCCTGCAAAGATCACATTGATGTTGATTTATCTAGGTATGAGGGGGGGGGGGAGGGTAAGGGGGGGGGGGATGAGGGTAAGGGGTACGTGGGGAGGGGATGGTATTGGGGGAATAGGAGGTGAGGAAGAAGGGGGGGTACATAACCAACATAAAACAAAGGGAATATGGCAATAGTCCATGATACATTATAACTGATGCGATTGATTTTCACATTTCCACACAGATAAAGGTTGATTCATATGGGTCTATCACCTTCTTTGAGGATGGTGCTATGATTGTAGATAAGTATGGAGGAAACTGGTAATGCATACACTACCCATGGACAAGGTTAGTTAGTAGGAGCCTTCATATTCTCTCCCGATGCTTTTAGGAATGATTTGGCCTTATCCGACTCCCTGTAATCTACCCATATGGCCCATCTATGTACAAACTTTTCTTGTCTGCCTTGAGCTGTTAGGCAAAGCTTATCCATTCTCATTAGTTCGTTCAAATGTGAACAAAGGTCAGTGACTGTGGGGGTGTCAGTGGAGCGCCATTTTCTGGTTATCAGGGTTCTGGCTGCAGTAAGAATGAATCTGAACACAGAACTTTTGATAGTAGAAAATGAGCCAGGTAGAGCGGATAACAAGGCCACTGCTGGGGATGGAGAGATGGGGGTAAGGTACATTTCTTACTTGAGTCCAGAAGTGTTGTAATTTACTACATTCCCACCATATATGTAGGTACGTTCCCTTATCAGTGGCTGAATAGAGTACTGGTTAAGGGCTCTGCCTTTGACATGGGAGACCAGGGTTCGAATCCTGGTTAGGTCAAGTACCTATTCAGTAGGGAGTTCAAGGCAAGACTCCCTAACACTGCAGGGTGGCCTCCTGAGCGCGTCCCGGTGGCTGCAGCTCTTGAGCGCTTTGAGTCCGACAGGAGAAAAGCGCTATATAAATGTTCGGATTATTATTATTATTATTATTATTATGACTGTTGCATCTCCAGCAGAGATCAGGAGTGGTGGGTTGGAATTTGCTCAGTCGTTCTGGGTCCCTGTACCGTCTTGAGAATATCCTGCAGTTTCTTTCCTGGTGCTTGGTGGAGATGGAGAGTTTGTGGGAGAGTATGAACATTTTCTCCCAGGTCCCAGCAGGAAGGGGGGTACCCAGGTCTCTGTCCCATGTATCTGTGATTTTTTTGAAGATGTTGCTCAGACCCTCTGGCGATGAGGGGAGGATCAGTTTGACAGGATATAGTCGCCCTGGGCGGATAGATTCTTGTAAGAATGTCTCATTCAGTCTGCTTGTGATAATAACTAATTTCCTCTCTCCCGTTGCAATTCTTGCGGACCATTTTAGGCCTTTTAGGCCATGAGTTATTATGCTATATTTTGTTGATCTATAGGGTTACTACATCATTGTAATTGTAGTCATGAAAATGACTTGAATACTGTATTCGGTTTTCTCTCGCATTTGATCATTGACTGATTCCAAAAAACGAAAACTTTTGTTTATTGACATATGCTGTATGTACAAATAGTTTTTCAATAAAAGTTCTAATGTTGAAAAAAAAAAATAACATAGCACTCAGTCTACACATCAGTCCTTTGCAACAAAGCATAGCATAGCTTACGCTAACATGGAAACGATGATCATGGTCATGAAACATGCTGTGCTACGAGTATAAAGGAAAAAAGAAAGTAGAATAGTATAAAAACCAAACTAAAATCAAACAACTTGCCATATATGTGATTGGATAGCATCACTGCCTTCACTGCTCTTTCCAGCTCTTCCCAGACCTCCAGGGGGTTGCTTAGAGAAGTTATAATAGTGTGCCCTGTAAACTTATAATTTCTTGTAACCTGTGTGGGTCAACACTCCCAACCCCCCATTTCTTTATAATGTTTTCGGTTTGGCCAGAAGAGTTAGCGTACATTATTTCATGTGTAAAGTTCACATTCACTATCTGAATAATTTCAGGTAAAGTGGGGCAGACTGGGTCTTTCCAATGCTTTGCTATAGCAACCTTTGTGGCCAGTAAGATATTGGCAATCCGTAATCTGTATTGAAATGCAATGGTAAGCATGAACCAAGTATGGAAAAGCAAAGACCTTAGCATTACGACCATATGTAGACTGGTTCATGCCATCGTTTTCCGCATAACCATGTATAGCTGCGAAAGTTAGACCCTAAGAAAAGCAGATAGAAGAAAAATCGACTCCTTCGAGTTGTGGTGCTGGCGACGGCAGCTTTGCATTCCATGGACAGCAAGGATGACAAACAAGACCAGACATGTCACTGGAAGGCAAGATCACCAGACTCAGACTCACATATTTCAGGCACGTGATTCGATCAAAATCCTTCAAGAAAGACCTAATGCTAGGACTGATTAGTGGCAAAAGGCGACAAGGCCGGCAGAGAACGCATTGGCTTAATGCCATCAAACCCGACAACAGATTGAGCTTAAGGCAACTGGCAGAAATGGTACAAGATCGGACAGCATGGAGAGAGCTAACCCATAGCATCGCCAAGAGTTGGATATGACTGAATGGATAACATCATTATCAGTCTGTATTGGGCAGGTATAATGTCCAGGTCTAGATTCAGAAGAGCTAGGCCTGGGTCCATAGTAATTCTTATACCCAGTAAATCTCTTATAAACTGAAAACATTGTGCCCATAGTCTTTTAATAAAAGATGCTGTACACATGCAACAGATCAGTTCCTGCAAAATGCACTCATAGTCTATTTACTTCCTTCTTTTTCAAGCATGGCTGTACACACAGAAGTTTAGAAATATCTGCAGATCTCAAGCTGTGTACTCAAGTTGCAATTTTACTGACAACCAGCATATTTTTTTGAGCGACAAGCGGTCATTTCTTCAATCGTGCGACGTGGGTACAGGTGCACAGTAATGCGAACCTCGCTTAGCGTCGTGCTGCTATAATGACCATGACGGCATCTTTAAGATCCCCGACGAGTCCGCCCAAAAGTACTGGGGTTGCTTGACTTCCTGTTGTGTCACGTCGCGAGCAAGAAGAGGCGTCACTTAAAGAGACACTGAAGCGAGACTAAATCTCGCTTCAGCTCTCATATATAGCAGGGGCACGTGTGCCCCTGCTAAAACGCCGCTATCCCGCGGCCTAACGGGGGTACCTTCACCCCCAACCCACCCCCCGAAATACTTGGTCGTAAAATGGTCGCTGGCTGTCTCTTCCTGGAGGCAGGGCTAACGGCTGCAGCCCTGCCTCCCAGCGCGTCTATCAGACACGCATCGCCGCCTCTCCCCCGCCCCTCTCAGTGAAGGAAGACTGAGAGGGGCGGGGGAGAGGCGGAGATACGCGTCTGACAGACGCGCATGGGGCAGGGCTGCGGCGGTTAGCCCTGCCCCAACCAGGAAGAGATCCCCCCGCTGCACGGAGGGGGTTTGGGGGGACAGGGACCCCCGTTAAGCCGCGCTATAGCGGCGTTTTAGCAGGGGCACGCATGCCCCTGCTATATATGAGGTCTGAAGCGAGATCTATTCTCGCTTCAGACTCTCTTTAATGACCGTCGCCAAGGGGGCAACGCTGGACCCGTTGGGTGGTCAGTATGTAGCTTCATACTCACTCACCACCTAGCAACCAACCCCTGGAGTGTACCAATAAATTCCCTTTATTCTGAATACACAGTTTGTTGTGTCTGCTTATAGGAGGTAAGCCCACCACTACCTCCCAAGCTATTTTAGGCATTTTCATTATTTTTATCCTTTTGGCGCCTCTGTCCCTTCTTACTACACGTTTAATATCCACCCTTGGTGGAGGGGGATACCCCTTATTTTTTCTTGAGTCTACAGAGAGCGACTTCTTATTCCTGAGTGGGGACAGGACAATATCCTCACCTGCATATACAGTGGTTGCCTGGAGGTAACCCTGGTTTGTGAGTATTATTCTACTCATCTTAATTATACCAATTGCCTGAACGTACTACACTATATTGGGCTCTCGATTCTTTCTTTTACATTCATACTCACCTTGTTAAATGAACAGTCGTCTGCAGATCAGATCCACCGGGGTGGATCTGAAAGATTGAGAGACCAATACCTTTCGCCTGCATCTTTGGAGGTCTTTTGTGATCTTTTTAAAGCTGTCCACCCACCGTGCGATTTTCCAGATGATTTTTCCGGCGACCAGTGATTTTCAAGGTGGGTACAGGCGCACGATCACCGATGACGACGGACCGACACGGCGGATTGGATCTTTGAGATCCCTGACGACACCGCGCAAAGTACCGCTCTTGCGGAAGTCCCGCTCGCGCCGCCGTGTATGTAGCGTGACCTCACACTTTAACCCGCCGTCAGGAAGAGGCGTTGCTGACGACCGTCAAGTGGACGTCGCGAGAGCCGTTGGGTGGTGAGTATGAGGTTTACATTTGATCTTTCATTTTTCAAAGACTTTTATCTCGTGTTTGTACCCAGCTTTAGTATTCAATCAGTCTGCTGGCCATCACACTACTTGGAGGTGGTAAAATGGGTCAGTGATTGGCCAATTATAATTGAAAGTGTGTACTTCGCTTTAGACGGGACTCCTCTCCATCCAGAGGCAGAGATGTATAGGATCCTGCGATGCTACCGTTATTACAGCACTGCTGGCTGCGGTAAACAGCGCATGTTACGATTTATGGCCTTCCACTCACAAGTTATTCCAGGCAGTGCCGATTCTACGCTTAGAGACGTCTGCTTTGACTGATTAGCCGGGCGAGATTTACCTAAATGAAATGAGCTGCTAAGTTCATGTCGCACAACACAATAAACGCTATAGGGCTGTGAAGATTCCCATTAATCCCAGCGGAGGAATATCCAAATAAAGTTACTTCAGCTAGAAACCTGGAACATAAAAAGCTGTCGAATGGAAGCTTATTTTATTCTTTGGATAGAATCTGAGCTTTTAGTCGGTTTTGCTGCCTTGGTAAACCATAAACCCACATGTTGCCGTCCACAATGTTAAAGTATGCCTTAACTACTTCTGTACCAGCAGTCTCTGGCCCGCTTAAAGAGAACCTGTACTGAGTAAAATTATTTAAAATAAACACATAAGGTAACTTCAAATGAACATTAGATAGTTACCTTGCCATCAGTTCCTCTCAGAAACTCACCATTTTCTTCTTACAGTGATCCCTTCCAGTTCTGACAACATTTTGTCAGAACTGAAATATATCAGTTGCTGTCAGTTATATATCAGTTGCTGCTTGAAAGATAGGAAAAAAGACCGAGAGCCAAATCTGGTGTATGTTATAATTTAAGTAGGCCTCAGTTATTTGGACTGAGTTAGTCAAAAAGGCTTGATGAGCAGACCTGTCCTTTAAGGGGATTTTCTCTGTAGAGAAAATCTGCAGTTCTGTCAGCAGAACTAGAACATACCAAGAAGCTGTTCTGAACAAGGCCGCAGGTCTCCCTGACCTGGGCCTGGAACAATAAACATCAGTCATGTTTTGTAAATATTCACATTCCTGCATGTATGTCAAATGTCTCATTGATTATTAATCGAGTAGGCGGGTATGATGACACCACGAGTGGGTCCACCAATAGACTGATATAGGGGGTGGCGAAGATGTCATATTTAACTCTTTCCTAGTCGGTATTAAATCTGGAGCGAGCAATGGAGAACTCACTTCTGCTTCTTCCTTCTGCACTAGCTCGCAAGGCCGACTGGGACCTCTAAGCATGTTCTTCCCTTATGTAATCTGATCTAATGTATGCTGTACATAGGTAGTTTAGTGTAACGTAGTTAGGAAGAAGGTACCTGATAGACTCCAGCAGGGAGTCTAATCACGAGCTTGTAATGCAACATGAAGATTGGCAGGGCTAGGATATGATGTATGTATCTATCTGTATTCCTGTTTCCTGAATAAATAACGTAAACATTGAAGAAGCCTGAGAAAGTCTATATCCTGTTTGCGGTGTGGAGAGTCAAGTGATCTCACAGTCTGTGAGACGATGGTGTCGAAGCAAGGTGATTAGAACAGTTTATAACAGTGTAGTATGTTCAACCAATGTGGAGAAATATTTAAATGAGATTATACTCACAAGTGTAGGTCACCACGCAGGCGACCATTGTAACAACAAGTGGGGAGAATTATTACCTGACCCCACTCAGGTTTAAAAAGTCGCTCTCTATAGAAAGGAAAAATTGGGGATACACTCCTCCACCTAGGGTGGACAAGATATGTATGAACAGAATAATAGAGGCGCCAAAACAGGATAAAATGGGTTAAAAACCGACTAAAAACGGAGGGGGTGGGTGGATCCACTTCCCTCAGTATAAATGACCAGGCTAAATTCAGCCGCAAATGATGCAAGAAATATTTATTCTCAAAAATTCGTCTCCAAGTACAGTGCAACGCGTTTCACGGGAAAAAACCCGCTTCATCAGGCAATCAAGACAGGAGAACACAAATGTGGGTCCGTATAGAGTGTGAGCGCCTCTGTAGGCTATAGGTAAGTATGACTTGTGTATGTTTATTTTGTCTTTTAATTTTCAGTTCAGGTTTTCTTTAAGGACCAGAGACTGCCAGGACCATAAAACAGCACTTACCAGCGATTCGACGCACTGATCCGCCACTCTCGCTGCTCCCCCATCGCCGCTGGCCCCTCTCTCTGCCGTCGCTATGACGGCAGAGCTGTGTGCGCCAGTCAGGAGCCACTTTCATTGGCTCCTGACCCTGTCCATCAATGTAAGCCAATGGGATTGGCTCACAGCGGTGACAGGGTCATGAGCCAATAAAATCGGCTTCTCACTGGCTCATTCTACTGGCCATGCTCGGGCCTTGCATGTGCCCAGTCTAGTATAGTGTGCCCAGTCTAGTATAGTGTGCCCAGTCTAGTATAGTGTGCCCAGTCTATAGTATAGTGTGCCCAGTCTATATAGTATAGTGTGCCCAGTCTATAGTATAGTGTGCTCAGTCTATAGTATATTGTGCCCAGTCTATATAGTATAGTGTGCCCAGTCTATAGTATAGTGTGCCCAGTCTATAGTATAGTGTGCCCAGTCTATAGTATAGTGCGCCCAGTCTAGTATAGTGTGCCCAGTCTAGTATAGTGTGCCCAGTCTAGTATAGTGTGCCCAGTCTAGTATAGTGTGCCCAGTCTATAGTATAGTGCGCCCAGTCTATAGTATAGTGCGCCCAGTCTATAGTATAGTGCGCCCAGTCTATAGTATAGTGCGCCCAGTTTATAGTATAGTGTGCCCAGTCTAGTATAGTGTGCCCAGTCTATAGTATAGTGCGCCCAGTCTATAGTATAGTGCGCCCAGTCTATAGTATAGTGTGCCCAGTCTAGTATAGTGCGCCCAGTCTAGTATAGTGCGCCCAGTCTATAGTATAGTGTGCCCAGTCTATAGTATAGTGCGCCCAGTCTATAGTATAGTGTGCCCAGTCTATAGTATAGTGTGCCCAGTCTAGTATAGTGTGCCCAGTCTATAGTATAGTGCGCCCAGTCTAGTATAGTGTGCCCAGTCTATAGTATAGTGTGCCCAGTCTAGTATAGTGTGCCCAGTCTATAGTATAGTGCGCCCAGTCTATAGTATAGTGCGCCCAGTCTAGTATAGTGTGCCCAGTCTAGTATAGTGCTCCCAGTCTATAGTATAGTGTGCCCAGTCTAGTATAGTGCGCCCAGTCTAGTATAGTGCGCCCAGTCTAGTATAGTGCGCCCAGTCTAGTATAGTGTGCCCAGTCTATAGTATAGTGTGCCCAGTCTAGTATAGTGTGCCCAGTCTATAGTATAGTGCGCCCAGTCTATAGTATAGTGTGCCCAGTCTAGTATAGTGCGCCCAGTCTATAGTATAGTGCGCCCAGTCTATAGTATAGTGTGCCCAGTCTAGTATAGTGTGCCCAGTCTAGTATAGTGCGCCCAGTCTATAGTATAGTGCGCCCAGTCTATAGTATAGTGTGCCCAGTCTAGTATAGTGCGCCCAGTCTAGTATAGTGCGCCCAGTCTATAGTATAGTGTGCCCAGTCTATAGTATAGTGTGCCCAGTCTATAGTATAGTGTGCCCAGTCTAGTATAGTGTGCCCAGTCTATAGTATAGTGCGCCCAGTCTAGTATAGTGTGCCCAGTCTAGTATAGTGTGCCCAGTCTAGTATAGTGTGCCCAGTCTATAGTAGTGTGCCCAGTCTAGTATAGTGTGCCCAGTCTATAGTATAGTGTGCCCAGTCTAGTATAGTGTGCCCAGTCTATAGTATAGTGTGCCCAGTCTAGTATAGTGTGCCCAGTCTAGTATAGTGTGCCCAGTCTAGTATAGTGTGCCCAGTCTATAGTATAGTGTGCCCAGTCTATAGTATAGTGTGCCCAGTCTATAGTATAGTGTGCCCAGTCTAGCATAGTGTGCCCAGTCTATAGTATAGTGTGCCCAGTCTAGTATAGTGTGCCCAGTCTATAGTATAGTGTGCCCAGTCTATAGTATAGTGTGCCCAGTCTAGTATAGTGTGCCCAGTCTATATAGTATAGTGTGCCCAGTCTATAGTATAGTGTGCCCAGTCTATAGTATAGTGTGCCCAGTCTATAGTATAGTGCGCCCAGTCTATAGTATAGTGTGCCCAGTCTATAGTATAGTGTGCCCAGTCTAGTATAGTGTGCCCAGTCTATAGTATAGTGTGCCCAGTCTATAGTATAGTGTGCCCAGTCTATAGTATAGTGTGCCCAGTCTATATAGTATAGTGTGCCCAGTCTATAGTATAGTGTGCCCAGTCTATAGTATAGTGTGCCCAGTCTAGTATAGTGTGCCCAGTCTATAGTATAGTGTGCCCAGTCTATAGTATAGTGTGCCCAGTCTATAGTATAGTGTGCCCAGTCTATAGTATAGTGTGCCCAGTCTAGTATAGTGTGCCCAGTCTAGTATAGTGTGCCCAGTCTATAGTATAGTGTGCCCAGTCTATAGTATAGTGTGCCCAGTCTAGTATAGTGCGCCCAGTCTATAGTATAGTGTGCCCAGTCTATAGTATAGTGTGCCCAGTCTAGTATAGTGTGCCCAGTCTATAGTATAGTGTGCCCAGTCTATAGTATAGTGTGCCCAGTCTATAGTATAGTGTGCCCAGTCTATAGTATAGTGTGCCCAGTCTAGTATAGTGTGCCCAGTCTAGTATAGTGCGCCCAGTCTATAGTATAGTGTGCCCAGTCTATAGTATAGTGCGCCCAGTCTATATAGTATAGTGTGCCCAGTCTATAGTATAGTGTGCCCAGTCTAGTATAGTGTGCCCAGTCTATAGTATAGTGTGCCCAGTCTATAGTATAGTGTGCCCAGTCTAGTATAGTGTGCCCAGTCTATATAGTATAGTGTGCCCAGTCTATAGTATAGTGCGCCCAGTCTATAGTATAGTGCGCCCAGTCTATAGTATAGTGCGCCCAGTCTATAGTATAGTGCGCCCAGTCTATAGTATAGTGCGCCCAGTCTATATAGTATAGTGTGCCCAGTCTATAGTATAGTGTGCCCAGTCTAGTATAGTGCGCCCAGTCTAGTATAGTGCGCCCAGTCTATAGTATAGTGTGCCCAGTCTATAGCATAGTGTGCCCAGTCTATAGTATAGTGTGCCCAGTCTAGTATAGTGTGCCCAGTCTATAGTATAGTGTGCCCAGTCTATAGTATAGTGTGCCCAGTCTATAGTATAGTGTGCCCAGTCTATAGTATAGTGTGCCCAGTCTAGAGTATAGTGCGCCCAGTCTATAGTATAGTGCGCCCAGTCTATAGTATAGTGCGCCCAGTCTATAGTATAGTGTGCCCAGTCTATAGTATAGTGCGCCCAGTCTATATAGTATAGTGTGCCCAGTCTATAGTATAGTGTGCCCAGTCTAGTATAGTGCGCCCAGTCTAGTATAGTGCGCCCAGTCTATAGTATAGTGTGCCCAGTCTATAGCATAGTGTGCCCAGTCTATAGTATAGTGTGCCCAGTCTAGTATAGTGTGCCCAGTCTATAGTATAGTGTGCCCAGTCTATAGTATAGTGTGCCCAGTCTAGTATAGTGTGCCCAGTCTATAGTATAGTGTGCCCAGTCTATAGTATAGTGTGCCCAGTCTATAGTACAGTGTGCCCAGTCTAGTATAGTGTGCCCAGTCTATAGTTTAGTGTGCCCAGTCTATAGTATAGTGTGCCCAGTCTATAGTACAGTGTGCCCAGTCTAGTATAGTGTGCCCAGTCTATAGTTTAGTGTGCCCAGTCTATAGTATAGTGTGCCCAGTCTATAGTACAGTGTGCCCAGTCTAGTATAGTGTGCCCAGTCTATAGTTTAGTGTGCCCAGTCTATAGTATAGTGTGCCCAGTCTATAGTACAGTGTGCCCAGTCTAGTATAGTGTGCCCAGTCTATAGTTTAGTGTGCCCAGTCTATAGTATAGTGTGCCCAGTTCCGTATCACCCTAGAGGCTCCAAACGCAACGGAACAATGGGAACCGATGATTGCTTTTCTGCACGGTAGCATCGGATGAACGAGACGCCAGCCGCCGACCGTGTGAACCGACCCTAAGAAGGCCAGATTGTCTGCCTGAAACGCAGCTGCCACGTAGAAGCTGCCTCCACCAAGACGAGTATATGACCGGCTCCCTCCAGCCCTCTGACGGCTCGCCGAACCCTCCGGCAACCAAGCCTGAGCCGTCTGGCGCGGAACAAAAGGATTCCTCGCAGATTGCGCCGCACCACTTTCCGCTTTTATTTGATGTATATTAAGACCGCCTGTCAGAGAATCCCCCACCGAGAGCGACGGTGGCAGCAGCGCTGGTGCGGGAAGGTAGGGCCGGGGACCATGGATGGACGGATGATTTGGAAACCTGACGTTGTCCTATTTCCTCCTCGCGAGCCTTCGAGACAGCCGGAGGGAATGGATTGCATGTGTTTGCAATGTTCAGACATCAAAGCGCCGGCTCGTCAGATCACAGATACCGTCCTCTACAAAGGTGGGTCTGGTGAGCAGACGCGTCCTTTCCTCGCCCTGCGCGTTTATTGCCAGCTGGAGGAGACTCACTTGTTCCAGCTGGTCGCAGGACGGAACGCGCGATTTAAAGGGCAAACCCACTCGGCTCTGTATTTCCTCAGAAGCTCTGTAGATTCCGAGCAGTGAGGGGAATTGAATACATAGGGCTCGATTCACAAAGCGGTGCTAACCCAGTTAGAGACTTTAGGCGTGATAACCATTTTTATCATGCCTAAACTAAGTTTAGGCATGATAAGTTTAGGCATGCTAAGTTTAGATAAGTGTAGATAGTGTGCAAAGTCCCGCACGCAAAGCAGCACCATTAAACTCTATGCGAAGTGCACCAGACTTTGCTAGCGCAAAACTTTTGATCAGCTGTGCACTGCGGTGCTAACTCAGTTGGTGCTTAAACTTATCACGCCTAAAAACTTTATCACACCTAAACTTATCACGCCTAAACTTATCACACCTAAACTTATCACACCTAAACTTATCACACCTAAACTTATCACACCTAAACTTATCACACCTAAACTTATCACGCCTAAACTTATCACACCTAAACTTATCATGCCTAAACTTATCACACCTAAACTTATCACGCCTAAACTTATCACACCTAAACTTATCACGCCTAAACTTATCACACCTAAACTTATCACACCTAAACTTATCACACCTAAACTTATCATGCCTAAACTTATCACACCTAAACTTATCATGCCTAAACTTATCACACCTAAACTTATCATACCTAAACTTATCACACCTAAACTTATCACACCTAAACTTATCACACCTAAACTTATCACACCTAAACTTATCACACCTAAACTTATCACGCCTAAACTTATCACGCCTAAACTTATCACGCCTAAACTTATCACGCCTAAACTTATCACGCCTAAACTTATCACGCCTAAACTTATCACGCCTAAACTTATCACACCTAAACTTATCTTGCCTAAACTTATCACACCTAGGGCCTGATTCACAAAGCGGTGCTAACAGTTAGCATGCTGGTGAAAAGCCCTTTATCATGCCTAAACTCAGTTTAGGCATGATAAGTTTAGGGGCTTGATTCACAAAGCGGTGCAAAGTGTTTGCACGCCAGTGAAAAGCCCCTTATCACGCCTAAACTCACTTTAGGCGTGATAAGAAGAAACTCGCGCGAAGTTACCGCGCGTACGCGCGTAAGTGCGCGCGCAGCTCCCGACGCTTCGCGCGAAGCTCCCATTAAACCCTATGGGACTTTGCGCGCGCTCTCACGCGCGTACGCGCGGTAACTTCGCGCGAAGAGCAGGAAAAAGCGGTGATAACTCAATGGTGAAAAGGTCATCACGCCTAAAGTCTTTTAGGCGTGATAACTGGGTTATCACCGCTTTGTGAATCAAGCCCTAGGTGTGATAAGTTTAGGTGTGATAAGTTTAGGTGTGATAAGTTTAGGCATGATAAGTTTAGGTGTGATAAGTTTAAGCACCAACTGCGTTAGCACCGCAGTGCACAGCTGATCAAAAGTTTTACGCTTGCAAAGTCTGGTGCACTTCGCATAGAGTTTATTGGCGCTGCTTTGCATGCGGGACTTTGCACACTATCTACACTTATCTAAACTTAGCATGCCTAAACTTATCACACCTAAACTTATCTTGCCTAAACTTATCACACCTAAACTTATCATGCCTAAACTTATCACACCTAAACTTATCACACCTAAACTTATCATGCCTAAACTTATCACACCTAAACTTATCATGCCTAAACAGAGTTTAGGCGTGATAAAGGGCTTTTCACCAGGGTGCTAACTGTTAGCACCGCTTTGTGAATCAGGCCCATTGAATTTATTCATTTCCGGGTGAGAGAGTTCGCTTACTGAGTGACGTCAGGAAGTGAAAAAACAATCTCTCCGCAAAAGCGCTTAGAAAAGCGCTTTATAAACTGATATAAAAATCACGCCATGAATCGCCAGCGCTTGCGATAGCCCTGGTGATTTATAATGTGAACAAGGCCTAATTGATGGCTGCTCCCAGCTGCCTGCTCTCTCCCAGTCAGTTAAAGCACACCTAATGTGAGAGCCATATGGAGGCTGTCCTTTTATTATTTCCTTTTAAACAATACACATTACCTGGCTGTCCTGCTGATCCTCTGTCTATAATACATTCAGCCACAGCCCCTGAACAAGCATGCATCAGATGTTTCTGACTGAAGTGTGACAGGAGTAGTTGTATGCTTGTTTCAGGTGTGTGATTCAGTCACTACTGCAGCCAAACCCAAAGATATCAGCAGGGCTGCCAGGCAACTGGTATTTTTGAACAAGGAATAAATATGGCAGCCACCATATACTCTCACTTCCAAGGTGCTGTAAATGTGCATGCAAACTGGAACGATTAGCGTGCGCAGTGAGCCAGGATAGGCTGTCTGTGGGGAGGCGTGGTTTCCAATAACTGAACAATCCCGCCCTCTGCATGCCCATGTGACTGCAGAGGGAGAGAAGCCGAACATGTGAATGACTACTTCTGATACACATTGTGCAATCTTTATAATTCCCCTGTCTTTGCATCCTCCTGTGTCTGTGGCAGCTGCCTGAAGTGGATAGGCTTCAGTGCTGCGGTCATGGACGTGGCGCATTGACGAGTGTGCGCAGGGGTTGCGGCCATGCTAGGGATGGCGTGCGCCTGTCCCCTAGCGCCCCTTATTAAATGGGCGGGCTTTGTAGCTAGCATTGCTATAAATAGTATATTGTATCATACAGAGGTGAGGCCGTCCCATTAATGGGGGACATTTATCAAGAGTGTCTGAGTCAAAATATTAGTATGTTTTTAGAAATCCATGCAGAACTGTCTCAGACATCCTAAGAAATCACTAAATAGTGCAGATTCCTTCTAAAACTGTTGTAAAATAGGAGGCGCTAGGAAGGTCTCTCAGAAAGTGCAGTGTGTGAGGGGAATTGCTGTTGCTGAGGTAACCAACACACCAGCTGTATTGATAGCAGCAGGATCTGAGGAGGAATTCAGCAGGGGGGAGGAGCCTGCACTCTGCAATCATGTCTAGCCTGCACTCTGCAATCATGTCTAGGCTGCAGTTCTACATCTGTAGAACTGCTATCAAGCGCTTCTTAATCTGCGCCAGTTTAGGGATGGATTTACACTTTTCTTAACTGTAGTACAGCTCTAGAAAAATTTATGCTAAATTTCCACTATTACCTAGGATTTAAAAATGTTCTTATTATCATGCAGAACTGTTCTCCCTGCTGGTTAGAACAGATTAAGAAGAAAAAACTGTCGGTAATGCGTTGATAAATCTCCCCCTATGTAGTGTATTATACAGCAGCAGGATGACAGGCACCGCTGTGGGATTCTTCTTCAGTCATTCTTTCCATGGACACACCTGTTTGTGTCTGGAAGCTGTGGATCTCTGTGTTTCGGGTCTCTGGGCTGTTTCGCTCCGCTCTCCGTGAGACGTGTTGGTGAAAGGATGACGGATCGGGTCCTGGCCGCGCACCAATCGCCAGTGACAGCAGGGAGTCATGTGCGCTGGGCTTCCTGACGTGTTGCTAAACGCAGCAGATGTCAGGAAAATATGGCCTTACCACGTGCCAGTGCTTCCCCCTCCGAAATGCCCGCTGGAGGCATAGCTCCGTTCTGCCACATACAATGGCGGGTTTGCAGTTCAAAGAAAATCTGTAACAAAAAACCTCCCCTATGGGGTACTCACCTGGGGTGGGGGAAGCCTCCGGATCCTATTGAGGCTTTCCCCGTCCTCCTCGGTCCCACGGTGGCGGCAAACATCCTCCCGGAGTGGCGGCGACGTAAATATCTACCTTTTGGCTCCAGCGCAGGCGCAGTATCCGCTTTTCCCACGGAGATAGGCGGAAATAGCCGATCTCCGTCGGGCCGCTCTACTGCGCTGGCGCAAGTCTCCTGCAAGTCTCCTGCGCAGTGCAGCGGACCCGACGGAGATGGACTATTTCCGCCTATCTCCGTCGGGCCACTGGAGCCTGGAAAGGTAAATATTGAACAGGCTGTCGGGTCTGTCGGGCCGCTGTTCGGAGGGCTGCAGCGAGACCCCCGTGGGACAGAGGATGGGGGAAGCCTCATTAGGGTCCGGAGGCTTCCCCCTCCCGAGCTCAATACCCCCCAGGGGACGTTTTTATTCTTACAGTGTCTCTTTAAAGAGACTCTGAAGCGAGAATAAATCTCGCTTCAGAGCTTATATTCAGTGGGGCATGTGTGTCCCTGCTAAAACACCGCTATCCTGCGGTCCCTTTCCCCCCAAATCCCCCCTTGCAAAATCTACGACCAACTTGGTCGTAGATTTTGCTGCTGCTGGAGGCAGGGCTAACGGCTGCAGCCCTGCCTCACAGCGCGTCTGTCAGCGGCGCATCGCCGCCTCTCCCCCGCCCCTCTCAGTGAAAGAAGACTGAGAGGGGCAGGGGAGAGGCGGAGATGCACGCTGACAGACGTGTGTGAGGCAGGGCTGCGTGCATTAGCCATGCCTCACCAGGAAGAGATCCCCCGCTGCACAGAGGGGATTTGGGGGTGAAGGAACCCCCGTTCAGCCGGGGGATAGCGGCGTTTTAGCAGAGGCACACATGCCCCTGCTGAATATAAGAGCTGAAGCGAGTTTTATTCTCGCTTCAGACTCTCTTTAAGAGGAATGGTCACGAAAATCCTAAAATTTAAAACACATACAAATTAGAAGTACATTAGTTTATATCCACTGCAAGTTTGAAGTAATAAAGTTTTGTACATTTATAGTGGATGAGTGGTGGGTTCTCATTTGTGTACTAGTTGAAGAAGTACATTTCTCTCAGAGTAAAATGAGCCATAAATTACTTTCCTCCTATGCTGCTGTCACTTACAGTAGGTAGGAGAAATCTGACATTAACGACAGATTTTGGACTAGCCCATGTTCTCATAGGGGGTTCTCAGTGTTTTCTTTATTTTTAAAAGCACTTAGTGAATGGCAGTTGCTCCGTCCAACTGATAAAATAGTGTGCAGCGAGCAGGGAGGCTGGCCAGCATCATTGTATTAATCATTGTTTGAGAATGTCTTTACAAAGAATAAAGGCCATGCTGAGAATCCCCCATGAAGAGATTGACTAGCCCAAAACCTGTCGGTAATGTCAGATTTCTACTACCTACTGTAAGTGACAGCAACATAGGAGAGATGTAATTTATGGCTCATTTTACTCTGGAAGAAATGTACTTATTTGTATATGTTTTAAATTGTAAGATTTTCGAGACCGTTCCTCTTTAGAAGCGTTCCAGAGGTATTGGGGGTCCTGGCCGTGCTCCAGGCACTCTTTATAGACAGGGCTAGTTGTAGCCAAAATCTGTCCTTAGACAAATATTGCATGGGCCCCGCCCCTCCACGGGTACCAAAGAAAACCTGTAACAACCCAGGGGCATATGCCCGATGCCTACAGACCAGGTGCATGTGCCCGGAAGTGCCAGATGCCTGCAGACCAGGGGGCATGTGCCCCCAAGTGCCCGACGCCTACAGACCAGGGGCATGTGCCCCCAGGTGCCCGACGCATACAGACCAGGGGCATGTGCCCCCAAGTGCCCGACGCCTACAGACCAGGGGCATGTGCCCGAAAATGCCAGATGCCTACAGACCAGGTGCATGTGCCCCCAGGTGCCCAACGCCTACAGACCAGGGGCATGTGCCCCCAAGTGCCCGACGCCTACAGACCAGGGGCATGTGCCCCAAGAGCACCACGCCTACAGACCAGGGGCATGTGCCCCCAAGTGTCGGACACCTACAGACCAGGGGCATGTGCCCCCAAGTGTCGGACACCTACAGACCAGGGGCATGTGCCCCCAGGTGCCCAACGCCTACAGACCAGGGGCGTGTGCCCCCGATGCCCGACGCCTACAGACCAGGGGCATGTGCTCCGAGTGCCACACCCTAGCAGCGCCCCTGATCACACATTGAAGGGATGGTGCCTCAGAGTTCCATGGAAATACCTTAGGTCTGATTTGTTGGCACTCAGCAGAATGGGGCCATGTTTATTTTCACGTCTGCCGCCCCCTGACCGGAATCGCTGGAAACATTGGCAGCCGCTCCTTGGTTTGAAGTTAATGAATTGAATCCCCTGACTTTTCACCCGCAGTATAATGTTACCTTAATGCCTGCGATGTCTTTGCCTGCGCAGAGAAGACTGTGACTTTAAGGAGTAGTTTCTCGCAAACCTCAAATCACTACCATGTGTGGATGTAATCACAAATACTGCAGCACAGGCAGAAAAATCTTATTATATACTACAAGGCCCGTGAATGGGCTGAGCCGAGTTTATTTCTGGCTGTCAGGCCAGACTACCGCTCAGAAAGAATCATGTGATCTGCAGAATACAACAACTGCTGCAAGCAGAACTGCCGAATGTAAACTAAACAAAGGGGGTTTATTCATTTATTATTTTACATTTGTTTTTGTTACTTCGTTCAAAGAGAGGTCTTAGCCAGGAGTGTTACAATAGCTCTGCAACCTCCGCCATTGCTGGGGGGCACCAGGGCTGGGGGGAGCAGTCCTATACAGAGGAGCAGTGGAACGTTATTCATTAGCTGCTCCCTAGAGCGGTACAGGTCGACTTCACTTCCTGTTCAGTTTACAACCAGCCAATCATAATGCAGCTTCTGTCTTTGCAACATGACATAACAAACAATAACATTTCTATAGCGCTTTCTCCCATAGGACTCAAAGCGCTTAGGCTCTCTCAGATTCAGTAGTTGGTAGTAGGATGAAGTATTCACACAACAAAAGTTATATTTCAGCAAACTGAACAGGTGAGTTTTCAGTCTGGATTTAGATACGTCCAAAGATGGAGCTGTCCTGATCTGCTGAGATAAGGAGTTCCATAACGTAGGAGCAGCATGACAGAAAGCTCTGGGACCACAAGTTTCCAGGTGGACTTTGGGTATAACTAGATAATTAGAACCTGTGGATCTGAGATGGGATTGAAGCTACATAGAGATTGGCTGGATTCATGGCACTTGTAAAAGAGGAAGTGTAGAGGGATCTGTATCGCTGTCGGAAGCGGGTAATGTACACTGCTGCCACTTTGCATTGCATACAGTACCACCCCCCCTAGGCAACCCCCCAGCCAACACCCCCCCCCCCCCCTTCCCAACCTATGCTGTCTAATTATGATGTTTGGGGGGCACGCAATTAGGTGCCAAATTTAAATTTTTGTATTTAAATTGCATAGTAACAGTCATCCAGTGCTGTTACTTCAAAACAGCCAAGTGCCAGTTGTTACAAGAGCTACTATTTGCTGATTGATCACTCGTTTCTCGCCCCGCTAGTTTGATCCCGTTTGGTCTGTATTCCTGTTGGCAAACTTGCTTGTTCCTGACCTCCATTTGCCTGTCGCCTGCCTCGACCTCTGGCCTCTTACCGATTACGCCTGTCTGCTGCCTGCCTCGACCTCTGGCCTGTTATCATTTACGATTGTCTGCCACCTGCTCTCGGCCTACTGCCTGTGCCTTGACTGCTCCTCCAGCCTTCCACATTATAGTTGTTCTCTGCCTCTGGTAGGGCAATCCTGGGGACCACAACCTGGTGGCTACTAGGCAGCAAAGCAGTCCGTTGCCCACTAGGGGTAGCGGCCCATCATCCCTTGCGGGGTGCTCTGGTGAAGACCTGTAACCACTTAGACTTCACACCCTGAGAGATCCCATGCCAACCACTGGTGTCAGGGTCTGCATCTCAGCTGTCCCATAACATTATATGCCTGGGGGTGCCCTGATTCCTAGTTACACCCCTGCTTGCTAGCATCACATACGGTATATTATTTGACCATGTCCATAAACTCCAATGAACGCCTCACACGTTTTGCACTTGAAACAAAAAAGAAAAACCGAGAGCCCAATATGGTGCAGTAAGTCTAGCAATTGTTGGCAAAATAATTAACAGATGTGGATATACTCACAAACACGGGTTACCACGTAGGCAACCACTTGAAATGCAGGTGGGGAACATTAGAACCTGACCCCACTCAGGTTTAAGAAGTCGCTCTCTGTAGATAGAAAGAAGGGGACAGTCCCCTCCACCCAAGGTGGACTATATACTGGGCAAATTTGGACAGAGGCGCCAGGCAGGTTAAAATGATCTAAAAACAACTAAAAAGGAGGAGTACAGGTGGACTTACCTCCTGAAATGATGGACAATCGAGATTGTTCAAATAGCAAATAATTTATTTTGGCACTCCGCAACGCGTTTCGCAGGTATAACCCGCTTCATCAGGCAAGGAGTGCAAGCTCAAAAAGGTCCAATAGTGGCAATGCGCCTCTGCCTCACACGTTTTGTCATAGTGTGCATATAGCAGTCTCAACCACATAGTAAGCCCCTTCATTTGTGCCCAGAATGCTCCTGGTGAGTGTGGTTGAGAGGCTGCATAGCTATAACCACACCTGTTAAAGAGAACCAGAGATGAAGCCCCCTCTTGTATTTTACCTTATAAATCAGTGGGAACATGACAGTAAACACCTAATCTGCTCTTTGTTTCATTGTTCTCTGTGTAATCTGACTGTTATCACCTCTGATAAGAATCCCCGACTGAGCACTCAGTCTAGCTTTGCTACGGAAAGATTATAGCCGAGTCTGTCTTCTCTGGTGTCTTTTCAAGCCCAAGCCTGCTCCCTTGTGGCTCTGCTATAATGACTCAGCTGTAATTATTCCCTGCAAAGCCAGACTGAATGCTCAGTCCGGGATTCTTATCACAGCTGATAACAGACACTTTTAGCAGTGAGGATGAAACAGAGAGCATGGTAAGTGTTTTCTCTAATGTTCTTACTGATATATATGGTAAAATACACAAGGGTGTTTCGCCTCTGGTTCACTTTAAATTTAACAGTAATTTTAAATAGTAGTTTTTTGAACCCTATCATGGTGATGGATGACTGCTTACTGAGTGGTGCTGCTAAATAATATACACCGTTGGTCCTCAAACTACAGCCTGCCAAGGCTTTTTCACTGCCCCCCCAAACATAAAATGTATCACTTATAGAGGTGGCCCTCTGCACCTTTACATATCGGCTGCCCGCATATAGACTAGCAGTGCTGGCCCCACCCATCCACATCCTGTAGAAGGCAGTGAGCAGTGATTCGCTGGCTTCCAATCCAATACTTCACCAGGTGACACTGCTGTCCAATTGGAGGGCAGGTTGTCACCTGAATATGCTTCACTGTCTGGTGCACAAAGACGTTCTTTGAGTGCGCATGACTGAATGGCTGCTGCTGGGAGGTCTCCTCCGGCCATGATTGGGGGATTTAATCCAATGTAATGTTTTTCAACTCAGCAGTCTGAAGTATGTTGACCTGACCCTTGACCGAAAAAGTTTGGAGACCCCTGATTTACATGGCAGCTTGCTCTGCTTACTCAAACTTGCTGCTTATGTTCACACGCTAATCATCCTGTCATAGGTCATGGTGGAGTTTTGCGCAGCCTAAGCTATCTGGTGTGTGCAGAGAAAGCTGGGGTGCAGGTAACTTCCCATCAGTCAACAGAATTATGTATTACTAGCTGACCTAAACCAGTTTGAAAACGGGCTCTAGGTCTGTCTCCAACGTGCGGGGGCCCCCGCCTCTGCGCACACACGCCCGCCCTGCGTCCTGTCCCAACGGCTCACAGTGCTTGACATGCGCAAAAGCACAGACACAGGGACAGACGCAGGGACACTTGTACTTTATTAGGTAAGGTGACAGGGGGGCCTTATAATTTGTCCAGGAATTGTGCATATGGAATATTTGTTGGAAACAAGTCTGCTAAACATTGTGATGTGTTTATGGGCAACCTTATTAGAGTGCCAGCTTTGAAGTTCTGTTCGCATCTAAAATCAAAATCGCAAACGCAAGCTTTTTGCGATTTTGTGCGCTATATTTTTTCCCCCTACCAGCACTCCACTGCGTGCTACGATTTGGTGCAAAGCGCTTTTGCAGAGCGATTCCATTTTTTTCACTTCCTGGCACAAGTCAGGAAGTGAACTCTTTGACCCAGTAAAGAATAAATACATATACAATATTCTTAAAAACGCGAACTCAGTCACCGCACCAATCGATTTTGTGAGCGTTTAGCGCTCTTCCTATACCTTCCATTACAGCAAAATCCCCCCAAAAATGGTACAGCAAGCGTAAGAAACGCGCTGATATGGACCTTCTCATAGGGAATCGTTGCACCAGCATTTTGTGGGCGATTTTGAAAATTGCCTGCGCTTGGAAAAAGGCTGAAAACGCCCTACATGTTACCGAGCCCTTGGAATGTATTTTTTTGTTTCCAGTTTTTCTGCAAGACGTTGGGAATATAATTTCCACCCCAAGTCGGTTACAGGTGGGTTCACACTGGTCTATACGTCCAGCAGATCTGTCCCCTCCTTGAGGAGCAGCGGCTGTGTGCTGTTCCATCTGTGGACCTCTCGCAAAGTCTGAGGAGCGCGCTGCTTGGCCTTCCGTATGGAAAGTTTGAGACATCGCTCTCTCTGCTCCAGCTTGTTGGAGAAGCTGACATTTGAAACGCCAACTTCTTCAGAACAATAACAGTCCAGCACTACTCCCGTTCCCAACGCTAGTTAGGTCTGTCTTGTTCTTGCAGCACATATGAAAATAAGAAACATGAGTCTTACTGCCACCCAACAAGGGGGGGCCCAAGAGGATTCTGGGAGACTGACTGTGGCAGGATAGTCCTAGAGAACAAAGCTCTTCTATCTGTTCTCACTGTTCTCACACGGCCTATCAGTGGTGAGGATAATGTGACTATGTTGAAGAGTAACTTTAGCGAAAAGGGGAAAAATATAAATCAATATATTGCAGAGTGGGAAGTTAAAAAAAAATAGTAAATCAAGAAATGATTGATATTTGCCATGTAATTTGTTCATATTGTTTAAACCACAATCACCAGGATCATCTTTACTACTGGCAGACATGGAAAAAACAGACAGCACCAACTGCCATGATCTATAACTACAACCAAGAACAATGCGATAGGCTAAAAGGTTGTTTAGTTTTTTGTTTTTGTTTTTATAGATATACATATGTGCAGAGAGAGATATTGTTTGCTTGGTAGTTGGAAAAAGCTGTTATTTCCCACAATGCAACACGGTTCACAGACAGGAAACTGTCAGGGTCATGGTCATGACATCACACTGTGGGAGGGGTCTCACCACAATATCAGCCATACAGCGCCCCCTGGTGATCTATTTGAGAAAAGGAATCGATTTCTCATGGGAAAGGGGGTATCAGCCACTGATTAGGATGAACATCATTCCTGGGTTGCGGTTTCTCTTTAAGCGTTAGATTTGCTGTAATTCTCTCTATGGAAGAGCACCCGGAATAGTGATCTGTGCTGTGTAAGCCACCTAGCATGGCTGCCATCAGGAGGTGCAGATGATACTCCTGTAACGAGATAGAAATGGGGAGAGGCTGAGCTTTATATTGTAGAGGCGGGGGCAATAGGGGCTCACCTGTTTTACCTGGCATGATGCCCAAAAACATCCGATAGATTCTGATGGTGATCGTATGACCCAGTACTGGATTTAAATTTAAAGGACAACTGAAGTGAGAGTGGAGGCTGCAATATTTTTTTTTCCTTTTAAACAATACCAGTTGCCCGGCAGCCCTGCTGGTCTGTTTGGCTGCAGTAGTGTCTGAATAACACCAGAAACAAGCATACCGCCAATCTTCTCAGATCTGACAATAATGTCAAAAATACCTGATCTGCTGCATGCTTGTTAAGGGTCCACAGCTAAAAGTAGGAGTGGTCTCATCCGGCCTCCTTTGTAATACCCACTTAATGTAGGTTTTTGAAATTACCATCCCTATCTTAATGAAACCAGCAGTTTTGTATAAGAATTTCATGAAACAGACTGTGCTTAACTTGGCTGTACTGTGCCTTTCCTGCAGGTGTCCCCTCAGGCATCTGCCTGGTTGGCCTATGCCTAAAAACAGCCCTGGCCACGGCAGAAGTGATTAGGTTCTGTAGATTAAATAATGTATAAGTATTAGAACACGGGTTCAGCGTTCCAGTTTTACTTCCAAATCGATGTATACAGGATTTTATAGTCTGTAGTGAATAAACAGTAGAGTGTTGTACCGTGTTAGCCATCAGTCAGGGCTCGTTCACACGTTTTTGCCCTTTTTTCAAGCGCAGTTGATTTTCTAAATCGTCCACAAAACGCTTGTGCAATGATTCCCTATGAGAGAGTTCACAGCTGAGCGGTTCGTTTGCGATCCGCTCAGCATAGCGCTGCCTGTACCAATTTTGAGGCGATTTTGCCTCAATGGAAGGTATAGGGAAACGCACATGCTCCCAAAATCGCTTTGTGCAGTGATTGCGTGAGCGTTTTTAAGAATAAATACATTGTATTTATTCTTTTCCAGGTCAAAGAGTTCCCTTCCTGACTTGCGTCAGGGAGTGAATTACAAAACCGCTCTGGAAAAGCACTTAGAAAAGCGATTTTACCAGAAACGTAGCCTGCAGTGGAGCGCTGGGAAGGGGCAAAAAAGCGCATAAAAATGCAAACGCTTACATTTGGGTTTTCGATTTTAGGTGTGAATGGGGCCAAAAGCAAGGTGTTTTCAACCAGGATGATGCCATTTATTGGCTAACTTAGAAATGAAAAAAAAAACTGTGAGCTTTCAGCTTACAAAAAGCCTTCGTGGGACTTGACAAAATGTGAAAAACACAACTTCTGTATAGTGACATACAGAGGAGAAACATACTTTAGCAAACATAAATAAATGTAACTAGATGCTTACTGCTGGGTACACACCATACAATTTTCTGGCAGATTTACCTGCCAGATCGATTATTGCCAACTTGTCTGATCTGAATTTTAAAGTGGATCCGAGGTGAACTTTTACTCATTACATAATTGTGTTCCTTTCCTATTGTTTATAGGGCATTTCTCAAGCCAAACACTTCTTTGTTTTTGTTTTAATACTCTAATTCCCTATAAACTAAATAAACCACGCCCACAGGTTTTCAGAGAGCCTTGGCAGTAGCAAGGGCTCATGGGAGCTCAGTCTGGGCAGGAGGAGGAGGAGGTGTTACTAGCCATTGATTTCAGAGGCAGAGGGGAGGAGGGAGGAGGAGAGGGGATTAGGCTGATGGCTCAAGATACAGATAAGCCTGCCTCTGTGTAATGTTTACAAACAACATGGCTGCTGTCATTGTATCACTGGAAGAAATAATCGTATTCTTTTAAAACTGTTTGCAGCTAGATTTGCTGTGTAAACCATCTAAACCTTAGATAAGATGTATAGACAAGTCCATTTTTTTTTTAAATTTTCTGATCATTTTTTAAAAACGTTTAACCAATCCTTTTTTTTTGATCGATTTTCATAGAACTGAATGGAAAATTGATACAAAAAAAAAAAAACTAAACTAAAAAATGATTGGAAAATCGAAAAATCGATCCAAATTCAAATCGGACATGTTGGAAATAATCTGGCAGGTAAATCTACCATACAATTGCATGGTGTACCTAGCATTAACTGTTACTTCAGGAGGCTTTCCCAGGCATCCTGGCTAAATTGATAAGAAAATAAGAATGTTTCTCCTCTGCACGTCCGCATATATAAGCTGTGTTTTTACATTTTGTCAGGAAACAAGTCAGACGAAAGCTTATTATAAGCTGAAAGCTCACTGTTTGATGAATTAACAGAGCCTACTTTTGCAAGCCTGCTTGCCATTTGCAGGAGAGGGTGGACACTTAAAGGGTACCGGAGACGAACAATATGGTGCAATGGGGAGTGGCAGACCGCCGTTGTTGAAGATACCAGAGGGGATCCTGGATTAACTAAGCGGCCAGGGAGTATGGCGATCAAACCCACGGTCCTCATGGGGCTGGAGGAAGTCCTAGGTAAGTGTAAATTGCCCTATATAGTTCATCTCAAGCTCACTAACATTGAGTAATGAAGCCTCCAAATTCTCTTGTTTAACCGGAGACTGCGGTTTTTGGCAAGGCTGTTATGAGACTCATGGCCAGTCTGAGACACGCCCCTTTTATAAATGTGGAGCTGTGCTAAGTGTGATGATGCCTCCACATCACTCCGCCCCCTTTAAACCTCTGGAAAGAGCGTCAACCACATGGCTTGATGACAGGTTGAGTTTTGCAGCATTTTTCAGGCGCTGGAGTTGAAGTGTTCTTCTCTGCAGCTATTGCATATAGAACAGATGAAAGTACATTCAGCAGTTTTGTTTGTCCGAAGTCCTCGATACTCTCATATGAAGCATTCCTATCGCACTATATGTGCCCCCGCCGCTGCGGCACGCTGTAATCTTCCAACCGCCGGCCTTCGGCGAGGGGAGTAATAATTGTACGTTCCGCAAAACCACTCAGGATGTGTCACCAGCAAATATCCAGCAAATATCTGGCCTAAACTGATGCAACTGTGATTCTGTGTTGTAAAAAACAAGGTAAAAATCCCCAGAAGTCTGGTTAAAGCAGTGTTTCAAATTGGCCTTGATGGATCAGCAGCTTTATCCTCCTGCAGGAGAGTCATGTGACTACACAGCACAGCTCCATGTCTCCAGTAACAGAGGGGATTATGGGAGGGAATACAGAGGCAGCCATGATGGATCAGCAGCTTTATCCTCCTGCAGAAGAGTCATGTGACTACACAGCACAGCTCCATGTTTCCAGTAACAGAGGATTATGGGAGGGAATACAGAGGAGGCAGCCATGATGGATCAGCAGCTTTATCCCCCTGCAGGAGAGTCATGTGACTACACAGCACAGCTCCATGTTTCCAGTAACAGGGGATTATGGGAGAGAATACAGAGGAGGCAGCCATGATGGATCAGCAGCTTTATCCCCCTGCAGGAGAGTCATGTGACTACACAGCACAGCTCCATGTTTCCAGTAACAGAGGGGATTATGGGAGGGAATACAGAGGAGGCAGCCTTGATGGATCAGCAGCTTTATCCTCCTGCAGGAGAGTCATGTGACTACACAGCACAGCTCCATGTCTCCAGTAACAGAGGGGATTATGGGAGGGAATACAGAGGCAGCCATGATGGATCAGCAGCTTTATCCTCCTGCAGGAGAGTCATGTGACTACACAGCACAGCTCCATGTCTCCAGTAACAGAGGGGATTATGGGAGGGAATACAGAGGGGGCGGCCATGATGGATCAGCAGCTTTATCCCCCTGCAGGAGAGTCATGTGACTACACAGCACAGCTGCATGTTTCCAGTAACAGAGGGGATTATAGGAGGGAATACAGAGGAGGCAGCCATGATGGATCAGCAGCTTTATCCTCCTGCAGGAGAGTCATGTGACTACACAGCACAGCTCCATGTTTCCAGTAACAGAGGGGATTATGGGAGGGAATACAGAGGAGGCGGCCATGATGGATCAGCAGCTTTATCCTCCTGCAGGAGAGTCATGTGACTACACAGCACAGCTCCATGTTTCCAGTAACAGGGGATTATGGGAGAGAATACAGAGGAGGCAGCCATGATGGATCAGCAGCTTAATCCTCCTGCAGGAGAGTCATGTGACTACACAGCACAGCTCCATGTTTCCAGTAACATGGGATTATGGGAGGGAATACAGAGGAGGCAGCCATGATGGATCAGCAGCTTTATCCTCCTGCAGGAGAGTCATGTGACTACACAGCACAGCTCCATGTTTCCAGTAACAGAGAGGATTATGGGAGAGAATACAGAGGAGGCAGCCATGATGGATCAGCAGCTTAATTCTCCTGCAGGAGAGTCATGTGACTACACAGCACAGCTCCATGTTTCCAGTAACGGGATTATGGGAGGGAATACAGAGGAGGCAGCCATGATGGATCAGCAGTTTTATCCTCCTGCAGGAGAGTCATGTGACTACACAGCACAGCTCCATGTTTCCAGTAACAGAGGATTATGGGAGGGAATACAGAGGAGGCAGCCATGATGGATCAGCAGCTTAATCCTCCTGCAGGAGAGTCATGTGACTACACAGCACAGCTCCATGTTTCCAGTAACAGAGGGGATTATGGGAGGGAATACAGAGGAGGCAACCATGATGGATCAGCAGCTTTATCCTCCTGCAGGAGAGTCATGTGACTACACAGCACAGCTCCATGTTTCCAGTAACGGGATTATGGGAGGGAATACAGAGGAGGCAGCCATGATGGATCAGCAGTTTTATCCTCCTGCAGGAGAGTCATGTGACTACACAGCACAGCTCCATGTTTCCAGTAACAGAGGATTATGGGAGGGAATACAGAGGAGGTGGCCATGATGGATCAGCAGCTTTATCCTCCTGCAGGAGAGTCATGTGACTACACAGCACAGCTCCATGTTTCCAGTAACAGAGGGGATTATGGGAGGGAATACAGAGGAGGCGGTCATGATGGATCAGCAGCTTTATCCTCCTGCAGGAGAGTCATGTGACTACACAGCACAGCTCTTTGTTTCCAGTAACAGAGGATTATGGGAGGGAATACAGAGGAGGCAGCCATGATGGATCAGCAGTTTTATCCTCCTGCAGGAGAGTCATGTGACTACACAGCACAGCTCCATGTTTCCAGTAGCAGTGGATTATGGGAGGGAATACAGAGGAGGCGGCCATGATGGATCAGCAGCTTAATCCTTCTGCAGGAGAGTCATGTGACTACACAGCACAGCTCCATGTTTCCAGTAACAGGGGATTATGGAAGGGGATACAGACGAGGCAGCCATGATGGATCAGCAGCTTTATCCCCCTGCAGGAGAGTCATGTGACTACACAGCACAGCTCCATGTTTCCAGTAACAGGGGATTACGGGAGGGAATGCAGAGGAGGCAGCCATGATGGATCAGCAGCTTTATCTTCCTGCAGAAGAGTCATGTGACTACACAGCACAGCTCCATGTTTCCAGTAACAGGGGATTATGGGAGGGAATACAGAGGAGGCAGCCATGATGGATCAGCAGCTTTATCCCCCTGCAGGAGAGTCATGTGACTACACAGCTCCATGTTTCCAGTAGCAGTGGATTATGGGAGGGAATACAGAGGAGGCGGCCATGATGGATCAGCAGCTTTATCCTCCTGCAGGAGAGTCATGTGACTACACAGCACAGCTCCATGTTTCCAGTAACAGAGGATTATGGGAGGGAATACAGAGGAGGCGCCATGATGGATCAGCAGCTTTATCCTCCTGCAGGAGAGTCATGTGACTACACAGCACAGCTCCATGTTTCCAGTAACAGAGGGGATTATGGGAGAGAATACAGAGGAGGTGGCCATGATGGATCAGCAGCATTATCCTCCTGCAGGAGAGTCATGTGACTACACAGCACAGCTCCATGTTTCCAGTAACAGAGGGGATTGTGGGAGGGAATACAGAGGAGGCAGCCATGATGGTTCAGCAGCTTTATCCCCCTGCAGGAGAGTCATGTGACTACACAGCACAGCTCCATGTTTCCAGTAACAGAGGATTATGGGAGGGAATACAGAGGAGGCGGCCATGATGGATCAGCAGCTTTATCCCCCTGCAGGAGAGTCATGTGACTACACAGCACAGCTCCATGTTTCCAGTGACAGAGGATTATGGGAGTGAATACAGAGGAGGCGGCCATGATGGATCAGCAGCTTTATCCTCCTGCAGGAGAGTCATGTGACTACACAGCACAGCTCCATGTTTCCAGTAACAGAGGATTATGGGAGGGAATACAGAGGAGGCAGCCATGATGGATCAGCAGCTTTATCCTCCTGCAGGAGAGTCATGTGACTACACAGCACAGCTCCATGTTTCCAGTGACAGAGGATTATGGGAGTGAATACAGAGGAGGCGGCCATGATGGATCAGCAGCTTTATCCTCCTGCAGGAGAGTCATGTGACTACACAGCTCCATGTTTCCAGTAGCAGTGGATTATGGGAGGGAATACAGAGGAGGCGGCCATGATGGATCAGCAGCTTTATCCTCCTGCAGGAGAGTCATGTGACTACACAGCACAGCTCCATGTTTCCAGTAACAGAGGATTATGGGAGGGAATACAGAGGAGGCGCCATGATGGATCAGCAGCTTTATCCTCCTGCAGGAGAGTCATGTGACTACACAGCACAGCTCCATGTTTCCAGTAACAGAGGGGATTATGGGAGAGAATACAGAGGAGGTGGCCATGATGGATCAGCAGCATTATCCTCCTGCAGGAGAGTCATGTGACTACACAGCACAGCTGCATGTTTCCAGTAACAGAGGGGATTATAGGAGGGAATACAGAGGAGGCAGCCATGATGGATCAGCAGCTTTATCCTCCTGCAGGAGAGTCATGTGACTACACAGCACAGCTCCATGTTTCCAGTAACAGAGGGGATTATGGGAGGGAATACAGAGGAGGCGGCCATGATGGATCAGCAGCTTTATCCTCCTGCAGGAGAGTCATGTGACTACACAGCACAGCTCCATGTTTCCAGTAACAGGGGATTATGGGAGAGAATACAGAGGAGGCAGCCATGATGGATCAGCAGCTTAATCCTCCTGCAGGAGAGTCATGTGACTACACAGCACAGCTCCATGTTTCCAGTAACATGGGATTATGGGAGGGAATACAGAGGAGGCAGCCATGATGGATCAGCAGCTTTATCCTCCTGCAGGAGAGTCATGTGACTACACAGCACAGCTCCATGTTTCCAGTAACAGAGAGGATTATGGGAGAGAATACAGAGGAGGCAGCCATGATGGATCAGCAGCTTAATTCTCCTGCAGGAGAGTCATGTGACTACACAGCACAGCTCCATGTTTCCAGTAACGGGATTATGGGAGGGAATACAGAGGAGGCAGCCATGATGGATCAGCAGTTTTATCCTCCTGCAGGAGAGTCATGTGACTACACAGCACAGCTCCATGTTTCCAGTAACAGAGGATTATGGGAGGGAATACAGAGGAGGCAGCCATGATGGATCAGCAGCTTAATCCTCCTGCAGGAGAGTCATGTGACTACACAGCACAGCTCCATGTTTCCAGTAACAGAGGGGATTATGGGAGGGAATACAGAGGAGGCAACCATGATGGATCAGCAGCTTTATCCTCCTGCAGGAGAGTCATGTGACTACACAGCACAGCTCCATGTTTCCAGTAACGGGATTATGGGAGGGAATACAGAGGAGGCAGCCATGATGGATCAGCAGTTTTATCCTCCTGCAGGAGAGTCATGTGACTACACAGCACAGCTCCATGTTTCCAGTAACAGAGGATTATGGGAGGGAATACAGAGGAGGTGGCCATGATGGATCAGCAGCTTTATCCTCCTGCAGGAGAGTCATGTGACTACACAGCACAGCTCCATGTTTCCAGTAACAGAGGGGATTATGGGAGGGAATACAGAGGAGGCGGTCATGATGGATCAGCAGCTTTATCCTCCTGCAGGAGAGTCATGTGACTACACAGCACAGCTCTTTGTTTCCAGTAACAGAGGATTATGGGAGGGAATACAGAGGAGGCAGCCATGATGGATCAGCAGTTTTATCCTCCTGCAGGAGAGTCATGTGACTACACAGCACAGCTCCATGTTTCCAGTAGCAGTGGATTATGGGAGGGAATACAGAGGAGGCGGCCATGATGGATCAGCAGCTTAATCCTTCTGCAGGAGAGTCATGTGACTACACAGCACAGCTCCATGTTTCCAGTAACAGGGGATTATGGAAGGGGATACAGACGAGGCAGCCATGATGGATCAGCAGCTTTATCCCCCTGCAGGAGAGTCATGTGACTACACAGCACAGCTCCATGTTTCCAGTAACAGGGGATTACGGGAGGGAATGCAGAGGAGGCAGCCATGATGGATCAGCAGCTTTATCTTCCTGCAGAAGAGTCATGTGACTACACAGCACAGCTCCATGTTTCCAGTAACAGGGGATTATGGGAGGGAATACAGAGGAGGCAGCCATGATGGATCAGCAGCTTTATCCCCCTGCAGGAGAGTCATGTGACTACACAGCTCCATGTTTCCAGTAGCAGTGGATTATGGGAGGGAATACAGAGGAGGCGGCCATGATGGATCAGCAGCTTTATCCTCCTGCAGGAGAGTCATGTGACTACACAGCACAGCTCCATGTTTCCAGTAACAGAGGATTATGGGAGGGAATACAGAGGAGGCGCCATGATGGATCAGCAGCTTTATCCTCCTGCAGGAGAGTCATGTGACTACACAGCACAGCTCCATGTTTCCAGTAACAGAGGGGATTATGGGAGAGAATACAGAGGAGGTGGCCATGATGGATCAGCAGCATTATCCTCCTGCAGGAGAGTCATGTGACTACACAGCACAGCTCCATGTTTCCAGTAACAGAGGGGATTGTGGGAGGGAATACAGAGGAGGCAGCCATGATGGTTCAGCAGCTTTATCCCCCTGCAGGAGAGTCATGTGACTACACAGCACAGCTCCATGTTTCCAGTAACAGAGGATTATGGGAGGGAATACAGAGGAGGCGGCCATGATGGATCAGCAGCTTTATCCCCCTGCAGGAGAGTCATGTGACTACACAGCACAGCTCCATGTTTCCAGTGACAGAGGATTATGGGAGTGAATACAGAGGAGGCGGCCATGATGGATCAGCAGCTTTATCCTCCTGCAGGAGAGTCATGTGACTACACAGCACAGCTCCATGTTTCCAGTAACAGAGGATTATGGGAGGGAATACAGAGGAGGCAGCCATGATGGATCAGCAGCTTTATCCTCCTGCAGGAGAGTCATGTGACTACACAGCACAGCTCCATGTTTCCAGTGACAGAGGATTATGGGAGTGAATACAGAGGAGGCGGCCATGATGGATCAGCAGCTTTATCCTCCTGCAGGAGAGTCATGTGACTACACAGCTCCATGTTTCCAGTAGCAGTGGATTATGGGAGGGAATACAGAGGAGGCGGCCATGATGGATCAGCAGCTTTATCCTCCTGCAGGAGAGTCATGTGACTACACAGCACAGCTCCATGTTTCCAGTAACAGAGGATTATGGGAGGGAATACAGAGGAGGCGCCATGATGGATCAGCAGCTTTATCCTCCTGCAGGAGAGTCATGTGACTACACAGCACAGCTCCATGTTTCCAGTAACAGAGGGGATTATGGGAGAGAATACAGAGGAGGTGGCCATGATGGATCAGCAGCATTATCCTCCTGCAGGAGAGTCATGTGACTACACAGCACAGCTCCATGTTTCCAGTAACAGAGGGGATTGTGGGAGGGAATACAGAGGAGGCAGCCATGATGGTTCAGCAGCTTTATCCCCCTGCAGGAGAGTCATGTGACTACACCGCACAGCTCCATGTTTCCAGTAACAGAGGGGATTATGGGAGAGAATACAGAGGAGGTGGCCATGATGGATCAGCAGCATTATCCTCCTGCAGGAGAGTCATGTGACTACACAGCACAGCTCCATGTTTCCAGTAACAGAGGGGATTATGGGAGAGAATACAGAGGAGGTGGCCATGATGGATCAGCAGCTTTATCCTCCTGCAGGAGAGTCATGTGACTACACAGCACAGCTCCATGTTTCCAGTGACAGAGGATTATGGGAGTGAATACAGAGGAGGCGGCCATGATGGATCAGCAGCTTTATCCTCCTGCAGGAGAGTCATGTGACTACACAGCACAGCTCCATGTTTCCAGTAACAGAGGATTATGGGAGGGAATACAGAGGAGGCAGCCATGATGGATCAGCAGCTTTATCCTCCTGCAGAAGAGTCATGTGACTACACAGCACAGCTCCATGTTTCCAGTAACAGGGGATTATGGGAGGGAATACAGAGGAGGCGGCCATGATGGATCAGCAGCTTTATCCCCCTGCAGGAGAGTCATGTGACTACACAGCACAGCTGCATGTTTCCAGTAACAGGGGATTATGGGAGGGAATACAGAGGAGGCGGCCATGATGGATCAGCAGCTTTATCCCTCTGCAGAAGAGTCATGTGACTACACAGCACAGCTCCATGTTTCCAGTAACAGGGGATTATGGGAGGGAATACAGAGGAGGCGGCCATGATGGATCAGCAGCTTTATCCCCCTGCAGGAGAGTCATGTGACTACACAGCACAGCTCCATGTTTCCAGTAACAGGGGATTATGGGAGAGAATACAGAGGAGGCGGCCATGATGGATCAGCAGCTTTATCCTCCTGCAGGAGAGTCATGTGACTACACAGCACAGCTCCATGTTTCCAGTAACAGGGGATTATGGGAGAGAATACAGAGGAGGCAGCCATGATGGATCAGCAGCTTTATCCTCCTGCAGGAGAGTCATGTGACTACACAGCACAGCTCCATGTTTCCAGTAACAGGGGATTATGGGAGAGAATACAGAGGAGGCAGCCATGATGGATCAGCAGCTTTATCCCCCTGCAGGAGAGTCATGTGACTACACAGCACAGCTCCATGTTTCCAGTAACAGGGGATTATGGGAGGGAATACAGAGGAGGCGGCCATGATGGATCAGCAGCTTTATCCTCCTGCAGGAGAGTCATGTGACTACACAGCACAGCTCCATGTTTCCAGTAACAGGGGATTATGGGAGAGAATACAGAGGAGGCAGCCATGATGGATCAGCAGCTTTATCCCCCTGCAGGAGAGTCATGTGACTACACAGCACAGCTGCATGTTTCCAGTAACAGGGGATTATGGGAGGGAATACAGAGGAGGCGGCCATGATGGATCAGCAGCTTTATCCCCCTGCAGAAGAGTCATGTGACTACACAGCACAGCTCCATGTTTCCAGTAACAGGGGATTATGGGAGGGAATACAGAGGAGGCGGCCATGATGGATCAGCAGCTTTATCCTCCTGCAGGAGAGTCATGTGACTACACAGCACAGCTCCATGTTTCCAGTAACAGGGGATTATGGGAGGGAATACAGAGGAGGCAGCCATGATGGATCAGCAGCTTTATCCCCCTGCAGGAGAGTCATGTGACTACACAGCACAGCTCCATGTTTCCAGTAACAGGGGATTATGGGAGGGAATACAGAGGAGGCAGCCATGATGGATCAGCAGCTTTATCCTCCTGCAGGAGAGTCATGTGACTACACAGCACAGCTCCATGTTTCTAGTAACAGAGGGGATTATGGGAGGGGATACAGAGGAGGCGGCCATGATGGATCAGCAGCTTTATCCTCCTGCAGGAGAGTCATGTGACTACACAGCACAGCTCCATGTTTCCTGTAACAGAGGGGATTATGGGAGGGAATACAGAGGAGGCAGCCATGATGGATCAGCAGCTTTATCCTCCTGCAGGAGAGTCATGTGACTACACAGCACAGCTCCATGTTTCCAGTAACAGGGGATTATGGGAGAGAATACAGAGGAGGCAGCCATGATGGATCAGCAGCTTTATCCTCCTGCAGGAGAGTCATGTGACTACACAGCACAGCTCCATGTTTACTGTAACAGGGGATTATGGGAGGGAATACAGAGGAGGCAGCCATGATGGATCAGCAGCTTTATCCTCCTGCAGGAGAGTCATGTGACTACACAGTAATGGGAGGGAATACAGAGGAGGCGGCCATGATGGATCAGCAGCTTTATCCTCCTGCAGGAGAGTCATGTGACTACACAGCACAGCTCCATGTTTCCAGTAACAGGGGATTATGGGAGGGAATACAGAGGAGGCAGCCATGATGGATCAGCAGCTTTATCCCCCTGCAGGAGAGTCATGTGACTACACAGCACAGCTCCATGTTTCCAGTAACAGGGGATTATGGGAGGGAATACAGAGGAGGCAGCCATGATGGATCAGCAGCTTTATCCTCCTGCAGGAGAGTCATGTGACTACACAGCACAGCTCCATGTTTCTAGTAACAGAGGGGATTATGGGAGGGGATACAGAGGAGGCGGCCATGATGGATCAGCAGCTTTATCCTCCTGCAGGAGAGTCATGTGACTACACAGCACAGCTCCATGTTTCCTGTAACAGAGGGGATTATGGGAGGGAATACAGAGGAGGCAGCCATGATGGATCAGCAGCTTTATCCTCCTGCAGGAGAGTGATGTGACTACACAGCACAGCTCCATGTTTCCAGTAACAGGGGATTATGGGAGGGAATACAGAGGAGGCGGCCATGATGGATCAGCAGCTTTATCCTCCTGCAGGAGAGTCATGTGACTACACAGCACAGCTCCATGTTTACTGTAACAGGGGATTATGGGAGGGAATACAGAGGAGGCAGCCATGATGGATCAGCAGCTTTATCCTCCTGCAGGAGAGTCATGTGACTACACAGTAATGGGAGGGAATACAGAGGAGGCGGCCATGATGGATCAGCAGCTTTATCCTCCTGCAGGAGAGTCATGTGACTACACAGCACAGCTCCATGTTTCCAGTAACAGGGGATTATGGGAGGGAATACAGAGGAGGCAGCCATGATGGATCAGCAGCTTTATCCCCCTGCAGGAGAGTCATGTGACTACACAGCACAGCTCCATGTTTCCAGTAACAGGGGATTATGGGAGGGAATACAGAGGAGGCAGCCATGATGGATCAGCAGCTTTATCCTCCTGCAGGAGAGTCATGTGACTACACAGCACAGCTCCATGTTTCTAGTAACAGAGGGGATTATGGGAGGGGATACAGAGGAGGCGGCCATGATGGATCAGCAGCTTTATCCTCCTGCAGGAGAGTCATGTGACTACACAGCACAGCTCCATGTTTCCTGTAACAGAGGGGATTATGGGAGGGAATACAGAGGAGGCAGCCATGATGGATCAGCAGCTTTATCCTCCTGCAGGAGAGTCATGTGACTACACAGCACAGCTCCATGTTTCCAGTAACAGGGGATTATGGGAGAGAATACAGAGGAGGCGGCCATGATGGATCAGCAGCTTTATCCTCCTGCAGGAGAGTCATGTGACTACACAGCACAGCTCCATGTTTCCAGTAACAGGGGATTATGGGAGAGAATACAGAGGAGGCAGCCATGATGGATCAGCAGCTTTATCCTCCTGCAGGAGAGTCATGTGACTACACAGCACAGCTCCATGTTTCCAGTAACAGGGGATTATGGGAGAGAATACAGAGGAGGCAGCCATGATGGATCAGCAGCTTTATCCCCCTGCAGGAGAGTCATGTGACTACACAGCACAGCTCCATGTTTCCAGTAACAGGGGATTATGGGAGGGAATACAGAGGAGGCGGCCATGATGGATCAGCAGCTTTATCCTCCTGCAGGAGAGTCATGTGACTACACAGCACAGCTCCATGTTTCCAGTAACAGGGGATTATGGGAGAGAATACAGAGGAGGCAGCCATGATGGATCAGCAGCTTTATCCCCCTGCAGGAGAGTCATGTGACTACACAGCACAGCTGCATGTTTCCAGTAACAGGGGATTATGGGAGGGAATACAGAGGAGGCGGCCATGATGGATCAGCAGCTTTATCCCCCTGCAGAAGAGTCATGTGACTACACAGCACAGCTCCATGTTTCCAGTAACAGGGGATTATGGGAGGGAATACAGAGGAGGCGGCCATGATGGATCAGCAGCTTTATCCTCCTGCAGGAGAGTCATGTGACTACACAGCACAGCTCCATGTTTCCAGTAACAGGGGATTATGGGAGGGAATACAGAGGAGGCAGCCATGATGGATCAGCAGCTTTATCCCCCTGCAGGAGAGTCATGTGACTACACAGCACAGCTCCATGTTTCCAGTAACAGGGGATTATGGGAGGGAATACAGAGGAGGCAGCCATGATGGATCAGCAGCTTTATCCTCCTGCAGGAGAGTCATGTGACTACACAGCACAGCTCCATGTTTCTAGTAACAGAGGGGATTATGGGAGGGGATACAGAGGAGGCGGCCATGATGGATCAGCAGCTTTATCCTCCTGCAGGAGAGTCATGTGACTACACAGCACAGCTCCATGTTTCCTGTAACAGAGGGGATTATGGGAGGGAATACAGAGGAGGCAGCCATGATGGATCAGCAGCTTTATCCTCCTGCAGGAGAGTCATGTGACTACACAGCACAGCTCCATGTTTCCAGTAACAGGGGATTATGGGAGAGAATACAGAGGAGGCAGCCATGATGGATCAGCAGCTTTATCCTCCTGCAGGAGAGTCATGTGACTACACAGCACAGCTCCATGTTTACTGTAACAGGGGATTATGGGAGGGAATACAGAGGAGGCAGCCATGATGGATCAGCAGCTTTATCCTCCTGCAGGAGAGTCATGTGACTACACAGTAATGGGAGGGAATACAGAGGAGGCGGCCATGATGGATCAGCAGCTTTATCCTCCTGCAGGAGAGTCATGTGACTACACAGCACAGCTCCATGTTTCCAGTAACAGGGGATTATGGGAGGGAATACAGAGGAGGCAGCCATGATGGATCAGCAGCTTTATCCCCCTGCAGGAGAGTCATGTGACTACACAGCACAGCTCCATGTTTCCAGTAACAGGGGATTATGGGAGGGAATACAGAGGAGGCAGCCATGATGGATCAGCAGCTTTATCCTCCTGCAGGAGAGTCATGTGACTACACAGCACAGCTCCATGTTTCTAGTAACAGAGGGGATTATGGGAGGGGATACAGAGGAGGCGGCCATGATGGATCAGCAGCTTTATCCTCCTGCAGGAGAGTCATGTGACTACACAGCACAGCTCCATGTTTCCTGTAACAGAGGGGATTATGGGAGGGAATACAGAGGAGGCAGCCATGATGGATCAGCAGCTTTATCCTCCTGCAGGAGAGTCATGTGACTACACAGCACAGCTCCATGTTTCCAGTAACAGGGGATTATGGGAGGGAATACAGAGGAGGCGGCCATGATGGATCAGCAGCTTTATCCTCCTGCAGGAGAGTCATGTGACTACACAGCACAGCTCCATGTTTACTGTAACAGGGGATTATGGGAGGGAATACAGAGGAGGCAGCCATGATGGATCAGCAGCTTTATCCTCCTGCAGGAGAGTCATGTGACTACACAGTAATGGGAGGGAATACAGAGGAGGCGGCCATGATGGATCAGCAGCTTTATCCTCCTGCAGGAGAGTCATGTGACTACACAGCACAGCTCCATGTTTCCAGTAACAGGGGATTATGGGAGGGAATACAGAGGAGGCAGCCATGATGGATCAGCAGCTTTATCCCCCTGCAGGAGAGTCATGTGACTACACAGCACAGCTCCATGTTTCCAGTAACAGGGGATTATGGGAGGGAATACAGAGGAGGCAGCCATGATGGATCAGCAGCTTTATCCTCCTGCAGGAGAGTCATGTGACTACACAGCACAGCTCCATGTTTCTAGTAACAGAGGGGATTATGGGAGGGGATACAGAGGAGGCGGCCATGATGGATCAGCAGCTTTATCCTCCTGCAGGAGAGTCATGTGACTACACAGCACAGCTCCATGTTTCCTGTAACAGAGGGGATTATGGGAGGGAATACAGAGGAGGCAGCCATGATGGATCAGCAGCTTTATCCCCCTGCAGGAGAGTCATGTGACTACACAGCACAGCTCCATGTTTCCAGTAACAGGGGATTATGGGAGGGAATACAGAGGAGGCGGCCATGATGGATCAGCAGCTTTATCCTCCTGCAGGAGAGTCATGTGACTACACAGCACAGCTCCATGTTTACTGTAACAGGGGATTATGGGAGGGAATACAGAGGAGGCAGCCATGATGGATCAGCAGCTTTATCCTGATGCAGGAGAGTCATGTGACTACACAGTAATGGGAGGGAATACAGAGGAGGCGGCCATGATGGATCAGCAGCTTTATCCCCCTGCAGGAGAGTCATGTGACTACACAGTACAGCTCCATGTTTCCAGTAACAGAGGGGATTATGGGAGTGGTTTGTTGATCTTTTTCCTGTTTGGTGTTTTTGGTCCAGAGGGGAGGAAAGGATAGAAGGGTGATAAGGGACCTAAAAAAAAGACAATGAGATCCCTTGCTGTAATTGTAGTTGCTAACATCTGTAAACACTATAGATTCTGGCCTAAGACAGCTCAAAAACATCCTCTCAGCCAAGGTTTATCCAGATTGTGTACCAGGCTTAACAGTAACCCTGACCTTTCACCTAACCATGACCTGACCATTTATTGCCGGCAATACTTCCCCCAACCCTGATAACAGCTTTAGACTGACCCTGGTTTTCACAAAATGTGCTGCTTCAGATTTTCAAACTACCCAGCAAGCTCATGGTGAACCAGAACTTTCAGGAGTGTATAAGGGGCTAGACAAGACCACAAACTGAAAAGGAAAACCGAGAGCCCAATATGGTGTAGTATGTTAAGAATGATTGATAAATGAAAATGTGAGAATAATTATACTCACAAACATGGGTCGCCGTCCAGGCAACCACTGTATAGGCAGGTGAGGAGATTAGACCTGTCCTCACTCAGGGATAAGAAGTCGCTCTCTGTAGAGATGAAAGGAAGGAGATAGCACTCCCATCCACCAGGAGTGGATGCAATGAGTTTGTATATTGTACAGAGGCGCCAGCAGGATAAAAAATTATAAAAACTTTAAAATTGCTAGGAGGAAGTGGTGGGCTTGCCTCCCAAAAGCAATGCTTTTGGGAGGCAAGCCCACCACTTCCTCCTAGCAATTTTAAAGTTTTTATAATTTTTTATCCTGCTGGCGCCTCTGTACAATATACAAGACCACAAAGCCCTCTTACTGAAATGCTATGGAAAACAAAAGTTTGCCTTCAACAGAAGGAATTTCAGGTTGGAGCAAGCTCTGAGATGTTTCCCACAATGCATCACTGCTGAATATGCAAATAATCCTTTGTTGCCCCTGTAAGCTAGCCACACCTCCACAACCGCTGGAATGCAATGTTGTGTCAGCTTGTTAATTGTAAAAAGTTTTGAATAAGGATAATACCATTTATTGGCTTACTTGGATGAAAAGCAGTAAGCTTTTGGCTATGAAGGCATCCAGTGACATTTATTGCAGAACCATGTATCTGCTTTTTAATGTCCAGTGTATATACCGTATATACTCGCGTATAAGCCGACCCCCAAACTTTTACCTTAAAAAAACTGGGAAAAAAATGATTGACTTGTGTATAAGCCAGGGGGTAGGAAATGCAGCAGCTACTGGTGAGTTTCAGTAGTCAGAATAAATGACAGAGGGATTACCAACTTGTGCCAGCCAGCTGCAGTGACTGCTGTGGTGCAGATGAGGGGGCTGTGTGCAGCGGTCCTACCCCCAGAGCAGAGTGGCATGTATGGCTGACTTGTAATGTGCAACTGATGTGCAGATAGTAGCATGTACTGAGTGAGGTGAGGCCTAGCCACGTTGCTCTCGCCTGTTATCTGCTGCAGCCTGGGCCTCCTCCTGTATGTGGCTTTTCCCTCGGCGTCTCACTTCCTCTTCTGCCCATTCTCGCCGCTCTCCCCCACTCTCTTGTCTACCACAGGACACTGCACATTACCGGGCCTTGTGCTGCCAGTTATTAAATGCTGCTGCCCGGGTCTTACCCTGTATTCTCCTGTGTTGTTTTTTCTCCTCTGACCCCCTTGCGCTGTTGGCACATTGTCGGGCATTCCCTAGCGCCGCTCTCAACCCGCTCTGTCACTCTGTCAGCTGCCTGGACGTTGGAGGGATCGGTCCGGCAGGGCGGATGTGCGTGCAAGCGCTGGAGTTACTCGCCTGTCCAAGCGGTGGAGGGGACGCGTCTCCATGGCAATTGGGAGATCTGTCCCGTCGGGAGGAAGTGTAGCGCTGACAGCCAAATACAGCGTCAAGAGAATGCCTGGCGTCACACAGTGTCCCACAGCCCGCTCATCTGCATGCACCGCTCAGCAGTGATGACTTGCGTATAAGCCGAGACCCCCACGTTTGGGCCACTTTTTGGGGTCCAAAAATTCGGCTTATACGCGAGTATATTCGGTAAGCTATATTCTAAGCCTTGTCAGTATACAGCAGGCTTTCTCAACCAGGGTTCCTTGAGGACTCTGCAGGGGTTCCCTGGCATTCCCCCCATCGTAGGGGAAGTATAATAGAGCACATTATAATAGGTGGTATTGTAACAAGAAGCACTAAATTGGGCGTCAGAGTAATAATGAGCTCAGTATAATGAGTGTCAGTGTAATGGGGGTAGTGAAATAAACAGCCACACATACTTTTAAAGACCATGGCTCCTGCAAAATAAATGCAGGGGTTCCTCAAGATCAAAAAATAGTTTGCAGGGGTTCCTTGAGAGCCAAAAATTATTTGCAGGGTTCCTCCAGGGTAAAAAGTTTGAGAAAAGCTGGTATACAGGAATTAGTCTGACGAAGGCTTCATGGCCGAAAGCTTACTGCTTTTCTTTCAAGTTAACCAATAAATGGTATCATCCTGATTCAATACTTTTTGCTTTTACTGATGGCTAACATGGTACGACGCTCTACTGCTTCTCCTTGTTTATTGCACAGAGCTACAAGAATCCAACATGCATACAGACTGTTTCAGACTGGTTGATCCTTATCAGTGCATGGCATGGATTTATGTGGCTCTATGGCATGGATTTATGTGCTGTGGAAAACAAAAGTTTACCTTCTTAGAACAGTTTTCAGGATCACATTTTGCATATACTCCAGAATGTTATGCTAGAGGGGTATGTCTGAGGCATCTGGCAAAATGATTGTCCGGAGAAGAAAAGGTGAGCGCTACCCTCAGTCCTGTCTCATGCCAACAGTAACGCATCCTGAGACCATTCATGTGTAGGGCTGCTTCTAATCCAAGGGAGCGGGCTCACTCACAATTCATGTGTGGGGCTGCTTCTCATCCCAGGGAGCAGGCTCGCTCACAATTCATGTGTGGGGCTGCTTCTCATCCCAGAGAGCGGGCTCACTCACAATTCATGTGTAGGGCTGCTTCTAATCCAAGGGAGCGGGCTCACTCCCATTTCATGTGTGGGGCTGCTTCTCATCCGAGGGAGTGTGCTCACTCACAATTCATGTGTGGGGCTGCTTCTCATCCCAGGGATCGGGCTCACTCACAATTCATATGTGGGGCTGCTTCTCACACAAGGGAGTGGGGCTCACTCACAATTTATGTGTGGGGCTGCTTCTTATGCAAGGAAGCGGGCTCACTCCCATTTCATGTGTGGGGCTGCTTCTCATCCGAGGGAGTGTGCTCACTCACAATTCATGTGTGGGGCTGCTTCTCATCCCAGGGATCGGGCTCACTCACAATTCATATGTGGGGCTGCTTCTCACACAAGGGAGTGGGGCTCACTCACAATTCATGTGTGGGGCTGCTTCTTATGCAAGGGAGCGGGCTCACTCACAATTCATGTGTGGGCTGCTTCTCATCCCAGGGAGTGGCTCACTCACAATTCATGTGTGGGGCAGCTTCTCATCCCAGGGAGCAGGCTCACTCACAATTCATGTGTGGGGCTGCTTCTCACACAAGGGAGCAGGCTCACTCACAATTCATGTGAGGGGCTGCTTCTCATCCAAGGGAGCGGGCTCACTCACAATTCATGTGTGGGGTTATTTCTCATCCAAGGGTGCGGGCTCACTCACAATTCATGTGTGGGGTTATTTCTCATCCAAGGGTGCGGGCTCACTCACAATTCATGTGTGGGGCTGCTTCTCATCCAAGGGAGTGGGGCTCACTCACAATTCATGTGTGGGGTTATTTCTCATCCAAGGGAGCGAGCTCACTCACAATTCATGTGTGGGGCTGCTTCTTATGCAAGGGAGCGGGCTCACTCACAATTCATGTGTGGGGTTGCTTCTCATCCAAGGTAATAGGCTCACTCACAATTCATGTGTGGGGCTGCTTCTCATTCAAGGGAGTGGGCTCACTCCCATTTCATGTGTGGGGCTGCTTCTCATCCAAGGGAGCGGGCTCACTCACAATTCATGTGTGGGGCTGCTTCTCACACAAGGGAGTGGGGCTCACTCACAATTCATGTGTGGGGCTGCTTCTCACACAAGGGAGCGGGCTCACTCACAATTCATGTGTGGGGTTGCATCTCATCCAAGGTAGTGGCCTCACTTACAATTCATGTGTGGGGTTATTTCTCATCCAAGGGAGCGGGCTCACTCACAATTCATGTGTGGGGTTATTTCTCATCCAAGGGATCGGGCTCACTCACAATTCATGTGTGGGGTTATTTCTCATCCAAGAGATTGGGCTCACTCACAATTCATGTGTGGGGTTATTTCTCATCCAAGGGAGCAGGCTCACTCAATTCATGTGTGGGGTTATTTCTCATCCAAGGGAGCGGGCTCACTCACAATTCATGTGTGGGGCTGCTTCTCATCCAAGGGAGGGGGCTCACTCACAATTCATGTGTGGGGCTGCTTCTCCTCCCAGAGAGCGGGCTCACTCACAATTCATGTGTGGGGCTGCTTCTCACACAAGGGAGTGGGGTTCACTCACAATTCATGTGTGGGGCTGCTTCTTATGCAAGGGAGTGGGCTCCCTTGCTCACAATTTTGCCTAAGAACACAGCCATAAATTAGCAATGGCACCAAAACATACTCCGACTGCAACTTCTCCCAACCATCCACGAACAGTTTGGTGAAGAACAATGTCTTCTCCAGCCTGATGGAGCACTGTGCCATAAGGCAAAAGTGATAATTAAGTGCCTCAGGGAACAAAACATTGACCTTTTGGGTCCATAGCCAGGAAGCTCCTCAAACCCACAGTCCCTGGATAGCTAGTCTAAGTGTACAGTGCCCATAAGAGGTGACGGGTCCTCTTTGCAGAAAGGATTCTGTACAGTGTGTGTATGTGTGTGGGGGGGATGAGTCCCTGGATAGTGGGCCTGGCTGTACAGTGCCTATAAGAGGTTACAGGTTCTCTTTGCAGGAAGGATTCTGTGCTGTACTGTGTGATCGGGGGGATCAGTCTCTGGAGAGTGGGACTGGCTGTACAGTGCCTATAGGAGTTGACAGGTCCTCTTTGCAGGAAGGATTCTGTGCTGTACAGTGTAGGTTGGAGGATCAGTCCCTGGATAGTGGGCCTGGCTGTACAGTGCCCATAGGAGGTGACAGGTCCTCTTTGCAGGAAGGATTCTGTGCTGTACTGTGTGATCGGGGGGATCAGTCCCTGGATAGTGGGCCTGGCTGTACAGTGCCCATAGGAGGTGACAGGTCCTCTTTGCAGGAAGGATTCTGTGCTGTACAGTGTGATCGGAGGGATCAGTCCCTGGATAGTGGGCCTGGCTGTACAGTGCCCATAGGAGGTGACAGGTCCTCTTTGTTCGAGGGATTCTGTACTGTGTGTGTGTGGGGGGGGGGGGAGGCGGCAGTCCCTGGACAGTGGGCCTGGCTGTACAGTGCCCATAGGAGGTGACAGGTCCTCTTTGTAGAAGGATTCTGTGCTGTTCAGTGTGATCGGAGGGATCAGTCCCTGGATAGTGGGCCTGGCTGTACAGTGCCCATAGGAGGTGACAGGTCCTCTTTGTAGGGAGGATTCTGTGCTGTTCAGTGTGATCGGAGGGATCAGTCCCTGGATAGTGGGCCTGGCTGTACAGTGCCCATAGGAGGTGACAGGTCCTCTTTGTAGGAGGATTCTGTGCTGTACAGTGTGATCGGAGGGATCAGTCTCTGGAGAGTGGGACCGGCTGTACAGTGCCCATAGGAGGTGACAGGTCCTCTTTGTAGAAGGATTTTGTGCTGTTTAGTGTGATCGGAGGGGTCAGTCTCTGGATAGTGGGCCTGGCTGTACAGTGCCCATAGGAGGTGACAGGTCCTCTTTGTAGAAGGATTCTGTGCTGTACAGTGTGATCGGAGGGGTCAGTCTCTGGATAGTGGGCCTGGCTGTACAGTGCCCATAGGAGGTGACAGGTCCTCTTTGTAGGGAGGATTCTGTGCTGTTCAGTGTGATCGGAGGGATCAGTCCCTGGATAGTGGGCCTGGCTGTACAGTGCCCATAGGAGGTGACAGGTCCTCTTTGCAGGAATGATTCTGTGCTGTACAGTGTGATCGGAGAGATCAGTCTCTGGATAGTGGGACTGGCTGTACAGTGCCCATAGGAGGTGACAGGTCCTCTTTGTAGAAGGATTCTGTGCTGTACAGTGTGATCGGAGGGGTCAGTCTCTGGAGAGTGGGCCTGGCTGTACAGTGCCCATAGGAGGTGACAGGTCCTCTTTGTAGGAAGGATTCTGTGCTGTACAGTGTGATCGGAGGGATCAGTCCCTGGATAGTGGGCCTGGCTGTACAGTGCCCATAGGAGGTGACAGGTCCTCTTTGTAGAAGGATTCTGTGTTGTACAGTGTGATCGGAGGGATCAGTCCCTGGATAGTGGGCCTGGCTGTACAGTGCCCATAGGAGGTGACAGGTCCTCTTTGCAGGAAGGATTCTGTGCTGTACAGTGTGATCCAGGGCTGTGGAGTCGGTCCAAAAATCCACCGACTCCGACTCCTCAGTTTAGGATTCCACCGACTCCGACCCCGACTCCACGACTCCGACTCCTCTAATTTGCATATTACAATTTTGTTGATTAAAAGTATGTAACATGAAATTCGTCTCTTAACTGCCAACGCTTAGGAATTTTACAAGACAACTAAAGTGAGAAGGATATGTAGACTACTATATTTATTCCCTTTAGACTAAAACTAGTCCTTGGTAAGAGTACTTGTAAAAGGTACAAACCGGAACAAAGAACCTCTATCAGGCCCTAGGCAATGTAAGTGTGGGTACATGTAAGAATGATGTGCAGGTACTCTGCAGGGGAATGAGGAGATTGTAAACAGACAACACCTCTGTGTTCAATGTGGACAGCATTCTCAGTGGATTCCCTGCAGCTCTGTGGGGAGTGCATATGTAGAGTATAGTACTACTATGTAACAAAGTAAACCTGAGACAGATGAATTTAAAGTTTTATACATACCTGGGGCTTCCTCCAGCCGCCTTCAGGATAATCAGTCCCTCGTTGTCCTCCTCCACCACCTGGATCTTCTGCTATGAGTCCAGGTACTTGAGCCAGTCGGGCGTAGTGCGCATGCACACACTCCGCCGCCAGGAGCATACTACACCTGTGCAGCACTATTGTGCAGGTGTAGAATGTTCCTGGCTGTGGGAGCGACATGCGGTCGGACAGCGCTGACTGGCTGAATTACCAGGACTCATAGCAGAAGATCCGGGTGGTGGAGGACAGCGAGGGACTGATTAGCCTGAAGGGGGCTGGAGGAAGCCCCAGGTATGTATAAAACTTTACTTTTCATCCGTTTCAGTTACCCTTTAATTTGTAGTCACCAAACCAAATTTTAATAACATATCACATTATTTGATTTCATCAGCAAAGGGAGTGCATACATTTGCATAAATCAGCATCAATGCAGAATTATTTCCATCTCGTTGACCATCTCTATTAGTGACACAGCTACACATCAGGCTTTATTCTTACAGCATAGATGTTATTTAGTATATATAAGAGATTCCTGTGTACACATCATATAAACAGTCACAATCAGATATGTATATCTGACCTTAAAAATACGGGGACTGCTTTATTGAAGCAGCACAAGTAACTAATTTTGACTGGTTTATTTCATTTTTGTGGACTAAGCACAGCTATTACTGTATATATACTGTATATATACATTATTTTTAATGACTATTATCTGAGAAATAGAACATTTTATCATATTTTCTATTTTAATTACAGTTACAAATTCATTAGGAGTCGGAGTCGGTGCATTTTTTCCCGACTCCAGGCACCCAAAATTGCCCGACTCCACGACTCCGACTCCACGACTCCGACTCCGACTCCACAGCCCTGGTGTGATCGGAGAGATCAGTCTCTGGATAGTGGGCCTGGCTGTACAGTGCCCATAGGAGGTGACAGGTCCTCTTTGCAGGAATGATTCTGTGCTGTTTAGTGTGATCGGAGGGATCAGTCCCTGGATAGTGGGCCTGGCTGTACAGTGCCCATAGGAGGTGACAGGTCCTCTTTGTAGAAGGATTCTGTGCTGTACAGTGTGATCGGGGGGATCAGTCTCTGGAGAGTGGGCCTGGCTGTACAGTGCCCATAGGAGGTGACAGGTCCTCTTTGTAGAAGGATTCTGTGCTGTACAGTGTGATCGGGGGGATCAGTCTCTGGAGAGTGGGCCTGGCTGTACAGTGCCCATAGGAGGTGACAGGTCCTCTTTGTAGAAGGATTCTGTGCTGTACAGTGTGATCGGAGAGATCAGTCTCTGGATAGTGGGACTGGCTGTACAGTGCCCATAGGAGGTGACAGGTCCTCTTTGTAGGGAGGATTCTGTGCTGTTCAGTGTGATCGGAGGGATCAGTCCCTGGATAGTGGGCCTGGCTGTACAGTGCCCATAGGAGGTGACAGGTCCTCTTTGTAGAAGGATTCTGTGCTGTACAGTGTGATCGGAGAGATCAGTCTCTGGATAGTGGGCCTGGCTGTACAGTGCCCATAGGAGGTGACAGGTCCTCTTTGCAGGAATGATTCTGTGCTGTACAGTGTGATCGGAGAGATCAGTCTCTGGATAGTGGGACTGGCTGTACAGTGCCCATAGGAGGTGACAGGTCCTCTTTGTAGGAGGATTCTGTGCTGTACAGTGTGATCGGAGGGATCAGTCCCTGGATAGTGGGCCTGGCTGTACAGTGCCCATAGGAGGTGACAGGTCCTCTTTGTAGAATGATTCTGTGCTGTACAGTGTGATCGGAGAGATCAGTCTCTGGAGAGTGGGACTGGCTGTACAGTGCCCATAGGAGGTGACAGGTCCTCTTTGCAGGAAGGATTCTGTGCTGTTCAGTGTGATCGGAGGGATCAGTCCCTGGATAGTGGGCCTGGCTGTACAGTGCCCATAGGAGGTGACAGGTCCTCTTTGTAGGGAGGATTCTGTGCAGTGTGGGTGGGGGTCAGTCCCTGGATAGCGGGTCTGGCTGATCAGTGTGCGTGAAGGGGGAATGTGACCGTTCCTCTGCGGGGTCTGGCTGTACAGTGTGCATAGGAGGTGACAGGTCCTCTTTGTTGGAGGGATTCTGTACTGTGTGTGTGTGTGTGGGGGGGGGGGAGGCGGCAGTCCCTGGACAGTGGGTTTGGCTGTACAGTGCCCATAGGAGGGGACAGGTCCTCTTTGTAGGAAGTTTTCTGTACAGTGTCATAGGAAGTGACAGGTCCTCTTTGCAGGCAGCGTTCTGTACAGTGCCATAGGAAGTGACAGGTCCTCTTTGCAGACAGCGTTCTGTACAGTGCGGGTCTGGCTGTACAGCGATGAGCTGAGTCACCTGTGGTTCTCGGTAGGAATGACGGATGCACAGAGGCCAGACATGTACATGAGTCATGAGACAGCAGGGACAGGTCCTCTTTGCAGGCAGCGTTCTGTACAGTGCCTTAGGATGTGACAGGTCCTCTTTGCAGGAAGCGTCCTGTACAGTGCCATAGGAGGTGACAGGTCCTCTCTGCAGGCAGCGTTCTGTACAGTGCCATAGGATGTGACAGGTCCTCTTTGCAGGCAGCGTTCTGTACAGTGCCATAGGAGGTGACAGGTCCTCTTTGCAGGCAGCGTTCTGTACAGTGCCATAGGATGTGACAGGTCCTCTTTGCAGGAAGCGTCCTGTACAGTGCCATAGGAGGTGACAGGTCCTCTTTGCAGGAAGCGTCCTGTACAGTGCCATAGGAGGTGACAGGTCCTCTTTGCAGGCAGCGTTCTGTACAGTGCCATAGGAAGTGACAGGTCCTCTTTGCAGGAAGCGTCCTGTACAGTGCTATAGTAAGGGACAGGTCCTCTTTGCAGGCAGCGTTCTGTACAGTGCCATAGGAGGTGACAGGTCCTCTTTGCAGGCAGCGTTCTGTACAGTGCCATAGGAGGTGACAGGTCCTCTTTGCAGGCAGTGTTCTGTACAGTGCCATAGGAGGTGACAGGTCCTCTTTGCAGGCAGCGTTCTGTACAGTGCCATAGGAGGTGACAGGTCCTCTTTGCAGGCAACGTTCTGTACAGTGCCATAGGAGGTGACAGGTCCTCTTTGCAGGCAGCGTTCTGTACAGTGCCATAGGAGGTGACAGGTCCTCTTTGCAGGCAGTGTTCTGTACAGTGCCATAGGAGGTGACAGGTCCTCTTTGCAGGCAGCGTTCTGTACAGTGCGGGTGGAGGGGGGATGTGACAGATCCTCTGTCAGGTCCGGCTGTACAGTGCCAATAGGAGGTGACAGGTCCTCTTTGCAGGAAGCGTTCTGTACAGTGCCATAGGAAGTGACAGGTCCCCTTTGCAGGCAGCGTTCTGTACAGTGCCATAGGAGGTGACAGGCCCGCTTTGCAGGCAGCGTTCTGTACAGTGCAGGTCTGGCTGTACAGTGCGGGTGGTGGGAGAATGTGACAAGTCCTCTTTGCAGGCAGCGTTCTGTACAGTGCGGGTCTGGCTGTACAGTGCGGGTGGTGGGAGAATGTGACAGGTCCTCTTTGCAGGCAGCGTTCTGTACAGTGCGGGTCTGGCTGTACAGTGCGGGTGGTGCGGGAATGTGACAGGTCCTCTTTGCAGGCAGCGTTCTGTACAGTGCCATAGGAAGTGACAGGTCCTCTTTGCAGGCAGCGTTCTGTACAGTGCAATAGGAGGTGACAGGTCCTCTTTGCAGGCAGCCTTCTGTACAGTGCCATAGGAGGTGACAGGTCCTCTTTGCAGGCAGTGTTCTGTACAGTGCGGGTCTGGCTGTACAGTGCGGGTGGTGGGAGAATGTGACAGGTCCTCTTTGCAGGCAGCGTTCTGTACAGTGCGGGTCTGGCTGTACAGTGCGGGTGGTGCGGGAATGTGACAGGTCCTCTTTGCAGGCAGTGTTCTGTACAGTGCCATAGGAAGTGACAGGTCCTCTTTGCAGGCAGCGTTCTGTACGGTGCCCATAGGAGGTGACAGGTCCTCTTTGCAGGCAGCGTTCTGTACAGTGCCATAGGAGGTGACAGGTCCTCTCTGCAGGAAGCGTCCTGTACAGTGCCATAGGAGGTGACAGGTCCTCTTTGCAGGCAGCGTTCTGTACAGTGCCATAGGAGGTGACAGGTCCTCTTTGCAGGCAGCGTTCTGTACAGTGCCATAGGATGTGACAGGTCCTCTTTGCAGGCAGCGTCCTGTACAGTGCCATAGGAGGTGACAGGTCCTCTTTGCAGGCAGCGTTCTGTACAGTGCCATAGGAAGTGACAGGTCCTCTTTGCAGGCAGCGTTCTGTACGGTGCCCATAGGAGGTGACAGGTCCTCTTTGCAGGCAGCGTTCTGTACAGTGCCATAGGAGGTGACAGGTCCTCTTTGCAGGCAGCGTTCTGTACAGTGCCATAGGATGTGACAGGTCCTCTTTGCAGGCAGCGTCCTGTACAGTGCCATAGGAGGTGACAGGTCCTCTTTGCAGGCAGCGTTCTGTACAGTGCCATAGGAAGTGACAGGTCCTCTTTGCAGGCAGCGTTCTGTACGGTGCCCATAGGAGGTGACAGGTCCTCTTTGCAGGCAGCGTTCTGTACAGTGCCATAGGAGGTGACAGGTCCTCTCTGCAGGAAGCGTCCTGTACAGTGCCATAGGAGGTGACAGGTCCTCTTTGCAGGCAGCGTTCTGTACAGTGCCATAGGAAGTGACAGGTCCTCTTTGCAGGCAGTGTTCTGTACAGTGCCATAGGAGGTGACAGGTCCTCTTTGCAGGAAGCGTCCTGTACAGTGCCATAGGATGTGACAGGTCCTCTTTGCAGGCAGCGTTCTGTACAGTGCCATAGGATGTGACAGGTCCTCTTTGCAGGAAGCGTCCTGTACAGTGCCATAGGATGTGACAGGTCCTGTTTGCAGGAAGCGCCCTGTACAGTGCCATAGGAGGTGACAGGTCCTCTTTGCAGGCAGCGTTCTGTACAGTGCCATAGGAGGTGACAGGTCCTCTCTGCAGGAAGCGTCCTGTACAGTGCCATAGGAGGTGACAGGTCCTCTTTGCAGGCAGCGTTCTGTACAGTGCCATAGGAAGTGACAGGTCCTCTTTGCAGGCAGTGTTCTGTACAGTGCCATAGGAGGTGACAGGTCCTCTCTGCAGGCAGCGTTCTGTACAGTGCCATAGGATGTGACAGGTCCTCTTTGCAGGCAGCGTTCTGTACAGTGCCATAGGATGTGACAGGTCCTCTTTGCAGGAAGCGTCCTGTACAGTGCCATAGGATGTGACAGGTCCTGTTTGCAGGAAGCGCCCTGTACAGTGCCATAGGAGGTGACAGGTCCTCTTTGCAGGCAGCGTTCTGTACAGTGCAGGTCTGGCCGTACAGCGATGAGCTGAGTCACCTGCGGTTCTCGGTAGGGATGACGGATGCACAGAGGCCAGACATGTACATGAGTCATGAGACAGCAGGGACAGGTCCTCTTTGCAGGCAGCGTTCTGTACAGTGCGGGTCTGGCTGTACAGTGCGGGTGGTGCGGGAATGTGACAGGTCCTCTTTGCAGGCAGCGTTCTGTACAGTGCAGGTCTGGCTGTACAGTGCGGGTGGTGCGGGAATGTGACAGGTCCTCTTTGCAGGCAGCGTTCTGTACAGTGCCATAGGAAGTGACAGGTCCTCTTTGCAGGCAGTGTTCTGTACAGTGCCATAGGATGTGACAGGTCCTCTTTGCAGGAAGCGTCCTGTACAGTGCCATAGGAGGTGACAGGTCCTCTCTGCAGGCAGCGTTCTGTACAGTGCCATAGAATGTGACAGGTCCTCTTTGCAGGAAGCGTCCTGTACAGTGCCATAGGAGGTGACAGGTCCTCTTTGCAGGCAGCGTTCTGTACAGTGCAGGTCTGGCCGTACAGCGATGAGCTGAGTCACCTGCGGTTCTCGGTAGGGATGAGGGATGCACAGAAGCCAGACATGCACATGAGTCATGAGACCGCAGGGACAGGTCCTCGGTGTTGCCCCGCTGGGGTGACCGCCCGCCCTGCTCACAGACATGACACAGCGGTGGGAACAGGCGGACAGCTGCATGATGCGTTCTCATGTTTTCCATGTTCCTCGGGTGATGATTGCTGCGCCGAGCGGGTGTAACTCTCAGCTCCGCTGTGCAGCCCTCATTACTGCATTATTCCCACATCAGAGAGGGGAACCTCTGAAAGTCCTAAATACAGTAAAGGTCCGTTTATGTTACCGGGATGAATAACTGTCCTAGAATGCTGCCAGTAACCACTATGTGATATCACACTACTGGGAAGTCCAACTACCAATATGATTAAAGGACAACTGAAGTGAGAGTGATATAGAAGCTGACATATCTATTTCCTTTTAAACAATGCAGATTGCCTGGCTGTCCTGCTGATCCTGGGTCTCTAATGCATTCAGCCACAGCCCCTGAACAAGCATGCAGCAGATCAGGTGCTCTGACTGAAGTGTGACTGTATTATCTGCATGCTTGTTTCAGGTGTGTGATTCAGACACTACTGCGGACAAAGAGATCTGCAGGGCTGCCAGGCAACTGGTATTGTTTAACAGGTCATGTGTACGATCGGTCGTTCATCTGATACGACAGGTTTTGATGGATCCGCTTGGCGGATCGTTCAAATCCAGTCTTATCAGCTGAACCACCGATCGTACACACACCCAATTTGACGTCCAAACGACCGGTCTTTGAAAAAATCTGACGTGTGTATTTACCTTAAGGCTTACCACTAGCCCTGTAACATGCATAGAGGGTACTCTGAATCAGTATGTGCACCTACCACTAGCCCTGTAACATGCATATTAGGTACTCTGCATCAGTATGTGCACCTACCACTAGCCCTGTAACATGCATATTGGGTACTCTGAATCAGTATGTGCACCTACCACTAGCCCTGTAACATGCATATTGGGTACTCTGAATCATTATGTGCACCTACCACTAGCCCTGTAACATGCATATTGGGTACTCTGAATCAGTATGTGCACCTACCACTAGCCCTGTAACATGCATATTGGGTACTCTGAATCATTATGTGCACCTACCACTAGCCCTGTAACATGCATATTGGGTACTCTGAATCAGTATGTGCCCCTACCACTAGCCCTGTAACATGCATATTGGGTACTCTGAATCAGTATGTGCCCCTACCACTAGCCCTGTAACATGCATATTGGGTACCCTGAATCAGTATGTGCACCTACCACTAGCCCTGTAACATGCATATTGGGTACTCTGAATCAGTATGTGCACCTACCACTAGCCCTGTAACATGCATAGAGGGTACCCTGAATCAGTATGTGCTCCTACCACTAGCCCTGTAACATGCATATTGGGTACTCTGAATCAGTATGTGCACCTACCACTAGCCCTGTAACATGCATATTGGGTACTCTGAATCATTATGTGCACCTACCACTAGCCCTGTAACATGCATATTGGGTACTCTGAATCATTATGTGCACCTACCACTAGCCCTGTAACATGCATATTGGGTACTCTGAATCATTATGTGCACCTACCACTAGCCCTGTAACATGCATATTGGGTACTCTGCATCAGTATGTGCACCTACCACTAGCCCTGTAACATGCATATTGGGTACTCTGAATCATTATGTGCTCCTACCACTAGCCCTGTAACATGCATATTGGGTACTCTGAATCATTATGTGCACCTACCACTAGCCCTGTAACATGCATATTGGGTACTCTGAATCATTATGTGCACCTACCACTAGCCCTGTAACATGCATATTGGGTACTCTGAATCAGTATGTGCACCTACCACTAGCCCTGTAACATGCATATTGGGTACTCTGAATCAGTATGTGCACCTACCACTAGCCCTGTAACATGCATATTGGGTACTCTGAATCAGTATGTGCCCCTACCACTAGCCCTGTAACATGCATATTGGGTACCCTGAATCAGTATGTGCACCTACCACTAGCCCTGTAACATGCATATTAAGTACCCTGAATCAGTATGTGCACCTACCACTAGCCCTGTAACATGCATATTGGGTACCCTGAATCAGTATGTGCACCTATCACTAGCCCTGTAACATGCATATTGGGTACTCTGAATCAGTATGTGCACCTACCACTAGCCCTGTAACATGCATATTGGGTACTCTGAATCAGTATGTGCACCTACCACTAGCCCTGTGACATGCATATTGGGTACTCTGAATCAGTATGTGCACCTACCACTAGCCCTGTAACATGCATATTGGGTACTCTGAATCAGTATGTGCACCTACCACTAGCCCTGTAACATGCATATTGGGTACCCTGAATCAGTATGTGCACCTATCACTAGCCCTGTAACATGCATATTGGGTACTCTGAATCAGTATGTGCACCTACCACTAGCCCTGTAACATGCATATTGGGTACTCTGAATCAGTATGTGCACCTACCACTAGCCCTGTAACATGCATATTGGGTACTCTGAATCAGTATGTGCACCTACCACTAGCCCTGTAACATGCATATTGGGTACTCTGAATCAGTATGTGCACCTACCACTAGCCCTGTAACATGCATATTGGGTACCCTGAATCAGTATGTGCACCTACCACTAGCCCTGTAACATGCATAGAGGGTACTCTGAATCAGTATGTGCACCTACCACTAGCCCTGTAACATGCATAGAGGATGCTCTGAATGCGTATGTGCACCTACCACTAGCCCTGTAACATGCATATTGGGTACTCTGAATCGTATGTGCCCATACCACTAGCCCTGTAACATGCATAGAGGATGCTCTGAATGCGTATGTGCACCTACCACTAGCCCTGTAACATGCATATAGGGTACTCTGAATCAGTATGTGCACCTACCACTAGCCCTGTAACATGCATAGAGGATGCTCTGAATCTTTTTGTGCCCCTACCACTAGCCCTGTAACATGCATAGATACTCCTGTGAATCAGTATGTGCACCTACCACTAGCCCTGTAACATGCATAGAGGGTGCTCTGAATGCGTATGTGCACCTACCACTAGCCCTGTAACATGCATAGAGGATGCTCTGAATGCGTATGTGCACCTACCACTAGCCCTGTAACATGCATAGAGGGTGCTCTGAATCGTATGTGCCCCTACCACTAGCCCTGTAACATGCATAGAGGATGCTCTGAATGCGTATGTGCTCCTACCACTAGCCCTGTAATATGCATAGAGGATGCTCTGAATGCGTATGTGCACCTACCACTAGCCCTGTAACATGCATAGAGGATGCTCTGAATGCGTATGTGCTCCTACCACTAGCCCTGTTACATGCATAGAGGGTGCTCTGAATGCGTATGTGCACCTACCACTAGCCCTGTAACATGCATAGAGGGTGCTCTGAATCGTATGTGCACCACCATTAGCCCTGTAAAATGCATAGAGGGTGCTCTGAATGCGTATGTGCCCCTACCACTAGCCCTGTAACATGCATAGAGGGTGCTCTGAATCGTATGTGCCCCTACCATTAGCCCTGTAAAATGCATAGAGGGTGCTCTGAATCGTATGTGCCCCTACCACTAGCCCTGTAACATGCATAGAGACTCCTGTGAATCTGTATGTGCACCCACCACTAGCCCTGTAACATGCATAGAGGGTGCTCTGAATCCATATGTGCCCTTACCGCTAGCCCTGTAACATGCATAAAGATGTAGAATAATACTTGGGGCTTGATTCACAAAAGAGTGCTAACTGTTAGCACGGCCGTTTTCGCGTGAATTTTCGCATTGCGCGCGACCGCGAATTGCGAAACGATACCGTTTTTGCGCGCAAGCGCAAACGTTATCGATTTCGTGCAAAAAACGTGTTTGCGCGCGAAAACGTTATCGTTTCGCGTGAAAATTCGCAAGCGCGCGTGATGCGAAAATTCACGTGAAAACGGATGTGCTAACAGTTAGCACTCTTTTGTGAATCAAGCCCTTGGAGTTTGGATACAGCAGCTGTACCCGGAGTTGGTTGCCTTTGAATGACTGCTGTACAGAAAGTCTGAGTGTGAAAGTGGCTGATGACTTTTGCTGATGTGCCTTTCCATGCCAGCCAGTCAGATGTGCAGCGCTGGTGGAAAGTGTGTGCTTCAGTGGAAAGCGGTGCTCAGTGTATGTACAGAGCGTTGTAGAGCTCTCCTCTGTCCCGTCCTATAATTGGCTCTCTGCTTTCCCAGACATTTGCACAGTGAATCATGTTCTACCATCCTCAGCACTTTTCCGAAAAAAAAATCACTTGTCTAAATCCTATGAAATAAAGAAAACCTGGAAATAAAGCTACAGGCTGCCGGCTACCATTTGTTTAGTGCAGGGGTAGGGATCCTATAGCTCTGGAGCCAGAGGTGGATCTTTGGATGGCTGCATCTGGCTCACAGTTAGGAGTGGATTCACTAAGCTACACTCCTCAAGCAGCGCAGCTTAGTGTGACAGTGCAAATAAAATGTGCAAAATAGGCACGCTACTGCTTACTCACGCTCCCCCAAAACTAACAGCCACTCCAATTGTCCCGCCCTGGACTCTGTCAGGCCCAGTGACTTTGTAGGACGAGATCCCTGCACTTCGATTGGACCAATAGGCTTCCTGTCACTTTGACAAGCACCCTATTGGGCCAAAGTGCAGGGATCTCGTCCTACAAAGTGAATCAACCCCCAAGTCAGTTAGCTTATTGTACAAGCTGTTAGTCAGTATTTCTCCTGTCTGGCTCTCAGGGAAATTGCTGATGTTGCTGAAACCCAAGAGAAGCAGAAGACGCATCTGACACTTCCGCTGCCCGGAGGATCAACTGTGTACACATCACCATGGCAACAGGGACAGCCCTCTGCTGCGCATGCACACTGTCCCAGTTTGAAACATATTGCATGGCTCTCACAGAATTACATTTTAAAATATGTGGCGTTTATGGTTCTCTCAGCTCAAAAGTTTCCTGACCCCTGATTTAGTGTCCAGCTTTAGGGCCCATCCACACTAGAGCGTTCTGCCGCGATTTCAGCAAATGCTCAAACGCTAGCGCTTTTTAAAAGCGCTAGTGTAATGAAACCCTATGGGCACGTTCTTACTAAGTGCCGCAAATCGGCCAAAAACGCGAAACGCAAACGTGTCGCCTGCACCATTTTCAGGCGATTTCCCGGCGATCGCGTTTCAGTGCTATAGAAGCGCTAAACGGCAAAATCGCCACAGTGTTCAGTGATTTTTCCACGTGCAATCGCAAAAAAATCACTCCTGCAAAACGCCGGAAAAATTCTCCAGCATTTTGCGTTTCTATGTGTGAATGAGGCCTCAGTGCTGTCTGTCTTTGTTTTGAAATTGCTATTTTTTATGCGGTATAAAGTGAGACTTGATTCTGAGTCGTACATTTGGCCCGCCCCTTCCTGCCTCACCCACTTGCTAGTATTGGTCACCTGACACCAGCTCTAGTCATGTGACATTGGTGACAGGATAAGTGGAACTATTGCTCAGGACAGAAAGCAAACACAGAGAAATGCACCCTGTGTGTATTTAATTGCCCAGGTTGCCTCTATGGTAGAGCCAGCCCTGGTTGGACACTTCACTTGTGGCCGGGGGACAGTTGTTTGGTAGCACTTCCTCCTCTCACCAGTGTCAGTGCCAGCCAGCAGAGCTAGATGCCAGCTCATACAGCCGGGCCTGGCAGGGGATGCTGTGCAGTAATTGGGCACAGAAGGAATTTGGAAACATGACTCCCGCCCCCTGTGCCCGCCCCGCCCCCTCTGCCCGCCCTGCCATAATTACTCCCTTGTCTCAGCTGCATGTACAGGCCGGGTCTTCGTCTATAATGGGCATTTTTCGGTCTCCCCCCTCACAGGATATGGCAGGATCGCACTTCACAGCAATAAACAGTGGAGTCCACACACGCCACAATGTAAACGTTGCTGGATGACCTGCGCCGAAGGAGACTGTCAGGGCGTTAATGATTCGCTGCTTTTCTTCGTCTAAGGGCCTGGTTCACACCGGAGCGCTTCTGAGGAGTGTTTCAATCAAGCGCTGGCAATCAGCAAATCTATTCCTCCGGGATCATTATTGCTGCAGCTCTTGCTTAAATCGCAAACACCCTGCATGCAGCATTTTAGTCGCAATGTGATTATCGTTCAATCGCTGAAATGGCACAAGCGCAATTGCTTGGTGATTTGTGTTTTGAGTTATGAGTGTGATCCAGGCCCAAGGCTGGGGGCATACTAGTTTTAATTGTGACTTTTGCAGCGCAGCCTAAATCACTTTCAAAATCGTACTTTAGTAAACCAGAGTCAAGTAAAATTATTTTAATCGCAGCTATCCGTGTTTTGTAATGTACCATTTTGATCTCCCCGCATACTGAGCGTGAAACGCATGCAAATCGCATACAATGCCTTCCTATGGAGTAAAGAACCGCATGTGCTTTGCATGGTTTTCTTTTTTACAAAAAAATCAAGAAAGGCAGATAAAACGCAAACCCATGAAAACGTAAACGCATACAAGAAAATGCAAAACGCTTAGAAACATGCATGGCAGAAAACTGGTTTCCCCACAGACAGCTCCCATCCTATAGCGATATAAAGCCCCGCATTGGTCAGGCGTACCTGGTTGTGACTTTTATAGCTGTCGCCGTCCCCTCTGGGAGGATATTTGTGTAATTTCCTGGGAGACCGCTAGTAGATGGCCAGTGAGATGTTATGTTTTTATAACTTGAAATTTTATTGAAGGTTTTCAACATAAACAAGAATATAAGAGGAGATAGCAATAAGGTCAAATAATGCATAATTGCATGAAAGTGTTGAGATATAAAAGCATTAATAGGTTGTGAAACCTAATATATATATATATATATATATATATATATATATATATATATATATATATATATATATATATATAACAATGAGAACTTATTAAAACAAGAACTAGGAAAACCCAAAAACAGAACTCCCAAAACATCCTAGAATCATAATGCTGAGGATACACTGGTTGACCGGTGGCTCGATTAGCTGCCGGATTGACCCCAGCCGCGTCCCCGCTTGTCCGCGCCGATTGATTCCTGCTCGTCCCCGCCGGCCATCCTTATCAGCCACTCGATTCCCTGCCCTTGTCCGCCGGTGGGAATAGAGCGGGCGCGGGTCGAGCGGCATGATCGGACCAGCTGAATATTATCAGCTGGCCGGATCAGCTGGTCGATACGCGGTACAGAAACGTACCGTGTATCCCCAGCATTAGATATAGGTTCCAGCACAGAGATCAGAAGCATTGTACACACAGTGTTCTAAAGGTGGCCATACCATTGTGCTGCACCATTCTATCCAATGCAACCCTATGCCAGCAGCTGATCGACCCAGATTTTCCATCCGGACCGATCGATCAAATCGATTGGAATCGGAGGGAATTCGATCGATCATGCTTTCTGCTGCATCCATTTTTTAGCCGATTCGATCAAAACCTTCGAATCGGCCGTCGATCAATGGCTAAAATCGACCAGTGTATGGCCTGCTTAAGAAGTGGATATTATAAGACAGTAAATAGAAGAGCAAAGATCTTTTGCGTAATACGCATCCCAAAAGGATCATTAAGGGCCCCATTCACACTTGCTAAACGCAAAACGCTAGCGCTTTTGCTAGCATTTTGCTATGGTGATTTTTTGCGTTGAACTCGAAAAAAATCGGCGTTCACACTTGCCGATTTTTTAGCAATTGCGTTGAGCGCTTCTATAGCACTGAAATGCGATCGCCGGGAAATCGCCGGAAAATGGTGCAGGCTACACGTTTGCGTTTGGCGATTTGCGTTAATGCCGGCGATTAACGCAAATCGCCAAGAAGATGTACAGAGGCGCCAAAAGGATAAAATATGGTAAAATGTTTAAAATATTCTGGTGGCGGCGGTGGACCGGCCACTCAGAAATAGACTCGATGCTGTCGCTTGAGACAAAAGAGAATTTATTCACATACTCCACGAACAATATCGCAACGCGTTTCACGGGCACAATTCCGCTTCATCAGGCATTAAACAAAGGGAGTATCACACTAAAAAAATGACAGAGATAACGGCATATCAGAGCGCTATAAGTGTATGATTGGGTCACACATAAATATCCAGTAATTTATAAGCAGATATAATAATCAAGTAGGCAGATAAAACAGGGGTGAGGCTCAGTACATTGGTTGGTATTGGTAATCGGCGTGGGTAATGGAGTGAAAAAGATACACGTATACATATATACACAAATATATATATACATATAAAATCGCCCAAGTGAGAACGGGCCCATAGGGTATTGAGCGTTTTGCCGAAATCGCCGGCAAAACGCTCTAGTATGAATGGGCCCTAACCTGCTATGCCTCTTATAGTGGCCACTAATGGTCCAATTTCTAGCAAAAATCGTTCAAGGGATCAATAATTCTGATCGGATTGATTGAAAAATAATCTCAGTTGATTGGCACAATCGATTATAAACGATTATAAAAATAGTCGTCCGATTGGATTTTTGTCAAACCAAAATTTGGATTTTCTTGTCGATTGTGATCGATTGGCGGCAAAGATTGGTTCGTTGATGGTGTAGTGAACGATTTTTCTTCCGATCAGAATGTTTTATGGATCGAATGATTTTTTTGCTAGAAATTGGCCGTTAGTGGCCACCTTTAGTTTCTTTTCCATGTCTATATTGAGAAGAGCTTGATGTAGGATGTGTTCTATATTAGGTGGTGAGCAATTCTTCCAATTAGAAACTATAAAATGTCTAGTGGCACATAGTAAATGTCCAGCAGTGAGATAGAGTACCTGTAATAGGGGATCACAGCTGCAAGCTTCCTTAGGGTCCCGGTGTCCAGCAGTGAGATAGAGTACCTGTAATAGGGGATCACAGCTGCAAGCTTCCTTAGGGTCCCGGCGTCCAGTAGTGAGATAGAGTACCTGTAATAGGGGATCACAGCTGCAAGCTTCCTTAGGGTCCCGGTGTCCAGCAGTGAGATAGAGTACCTGTAATAGGGGATCACAGCTGCAAGCTTCCTCAGGGTCCCGGCGTCCAGCAGTGAGATAGAGTACCTGTAATAGGGGATCACAGCTGCAGGCTTCCTTAGTGTCCCGGTGTCCAGCAGTGAGATAGAGTACCTGTAATAGGGGATCACAGCTGCAAGCTTCCTTAGGGTCCCGGTGTCCAGCAGTGAGATAGAGTACCTGTAATAGGGGATCACAGCTGCAAGCTTCCTTAGGGTCCCGGTGTCCAGCAGTGAGATAGAGTACCTGTAATAGGGGGATCACAGCTGCAAGCTTCCTTAGGGTCCCGGTGTCCAGCAGTGAGATAGAGTACCTGTAATAGGGGATCACAGCTGCAAGCTTCCTTAGGGTCCCGGTGTCCAGCAGTGAGATAGAGTACCTGTAATAGGGGATCACAGCTGCAAGCTTCCTCAGGGTCCCGGCGTCCAGCAGTGAGATAGAGTACCTGTAATAGGGGGATCACAGCTGCAAGCTTCCTTAGTGTCCCGGTGTCCAGCAGTGAGATAGAGTACCTGTAATAGGGGATCACAGCTGCAAGCTTCCTTAGGGTCCCGGTGTCCAGCAGTGAGATAGAGTACCTGTAATAGGGGATCACAGCTGCAAGCTTCCTTAGGGTCCCGGTGTCCAGCAGTGAGATAGAGTACCTGTAATAGGGGATCACAGCTGCAAGCTTCCTCAGGGTCCCGGCGTCCAGCAGTGAGATAGAGTACCTGTAATAGGGGATCACAGCTGCAAGCTTCCTTAGGGTCCCGGCGTCCAGCAGTGAGATAGAGTACCTGTAATAGGGGATCACAGCTGCAAGCTTCCTTAGGGTCCCGGTGTCCAGCAGTGAGATAGAGTACCTGTAATAGGGGATCACAGCTGCAAGCTTCCTTAGGGTCCCGGTGTCCAGCAGTGAGATAGAGTACCTGTAATAGGGGATCACAGCTGCAAGCTTCCTTAGGGTCCCGGTGTCCAGCAGTGAGATAGAGTACCTGTAATAGGGGATCACAGCTGCAAACTTCCTTAGGGTCCCGGCGTCCAGCAGTGAGATAGAGTACCTGTAATAGGGGATCACAGCTGCAAGCTTCCTTAGGGTCCCGGTGTCCAGCAGTGAGATAGAGTACCTGTAATAGGGGATCACAGCTGCAAGCTTCCTTAGGGTCCCGGTGTCCAGCAGTGAGATAGAGTACCTGTAATAGGGGATCACAGCTGCAAGCTTCCTTAGGGTCCCGGTGTCCAGCAGTGAGATAGAGTACCTGTAATAGGGGATCACAGCTGCAAGCTTCCTTAGGGTCCCGGCGTCCAGTAGTGAGATAGAGTACCTGTAATAGGGGATCACAGCTGCAAGCTTCCTTAGGGTCCCGGTGTCCAGCAGTGAGATAGAGTACCTGTAATAGGGGATCACAGCTGCAAGCTTCCTCAGGGTCCCGGCGTCCAGCAGTGAGATAGAGTACCTGTAATAGGGGATCACAGCTGCAGGCTTCCTTAGTGTCCCGGTGTCCAGCAGTGAGATAGAGTACCTGTAATAGGGGATCACAGCTGCAAGCTTCCTTAGGGTCCCGGTGTCCAGCAGTGAGATAGAGTACCTGTAATAGGGGATCACAGCTGCAAGCTTCCTCAGGGTCCCGGCGTCCAGCAGTGAGATAGAGTACCTGTAATAGGGGATCACAGCTGCAAGCTTCCTTAGGGTCCCGGTGTCCAGCAGTGAGATAGAGTACCTGTAATAGGGGATCACAGCTGCAAGCTTCCTTAGGGTCCCGGTGTCCAGCAGTGAGATAGAGTACCTGTAATAGGGGATCACAGCTGCAAGCTTCCTCAGGGTCCCGGCGTCCAGCAGTGAGATAGAGTACCTGTAATAGGGGATCACAGCTGCAAGCTTCCTTAGGGTCCCGGCGTCCAGCAGTGAGATAGAGTACCTGTAATAGGGGATCACAGCTGCAAGCTTCCTTAGGGTCCCGGTGTCCAGCAGTGAGATAGAGTACCTGTAATAGGGGATCACAGCTGCAAGCTTCCTTAGGGTCCCGGTGTCCAGCAGTGAGATAGAGTACCTGTAATAGGGGATCACAGCTGCAAGCTTCCTTAGGGTCCCGGTGTCCAGCAGTGAGATAGAGTACCTGTAATAGGGGATCACAGCTGCAAGCTTCCTTAGGGTCCCGGTGTCCAGCAGTGAGATAGAGTACCTGTAATAGGGGATCACAGCTGCAAGCTTCCTTAGGGTCCCGGTGTCCAGCAGTGAGATAGAGTACCTGTAATAGGGGATCACAGCTGCAAGCTTCCTTAGGGTCCCGGTGTCCAGCAGTGAGATAGAGTACCTGTAATAGGGGATCACAGCTGCAAGCTTCCTTAGGGTCCCGGTGTCCAGCAGTGAGATAGAGTACCTGTAATAGGGGATCACTGCTGCAAGCTTCCTTAGGGTCCCGGTGTCCAGCAGTGAGATAGAGTACCTGTAATAGGGGATCACAGCTGCAAGCTTCCTTAGGGTCCCGGTGTCCAGCAGTGAGATAGAGTACCTGTAATAGGGGATCACAGCTGCAAGCTTCCTTAGGGTCCCGGTGTCCAGCAGTGAGATAGAGTACCTGTAATAGGGGATCACAGCTGCAAGCTTCCTTAGGGTCCCGGTGTCCAGCAGTGAGATAGAGTACCTGTAATAGGGGATCACTGCTGCAAGCTTCCTTAGGGTCCCGGCGTCCAGCAGTGAGATAGAGTACCTGTAATAGGGGGATCACAGCTGCAAGCTTCCTTAGTGTCCCGGTGTCCAGCAGTGAGATAGAGTACCTGTAATAGGGGATCACAGCTGCAAGCTTCCTTAGGGTCCCGGTGTCCAGCAGTGAGATAGAGTACCTGTAATAGGGGATCACAGCTGCAAGCTTCCTTAGGGTCCCGGTGTCCAGCAGTGAGATAGAGTACCTGTAATAGGGGATCACAGCTGCAAGCTTCCTCAGGGTCCCGGCGTCCAGCAGTGAGATAGAGTACCTGTAATAGGGGATCACAGCTGCAAGCTTCCTTAGGGTCCCGGCGTCCAGCAGTGAGATAGAGTACCTGTAATAGGGGATCACAGCTGCAAGCTTCCTTAGGGTCCCGGTGTCCAGCAGTGAGATAGAGTACCTGTAATAGGGGATCACAGCTGCAAGCTTCCTTAGGGTCCCGGTGTCCAGCAGTGAGATAGAGTACCTGTAATAGGGGATCACAGCTGCAAGCTTCCTTAGGGTCCAGGTGTCCAGCAGTGAGATAGAGTACCTGTAATAGGGGATCACAGCTGCAAGCTTCCTTAGGGTCCCGGTGTCCAGCAGTGAGAGTACCTGTAATAGGGGATCACAGCTGCAAGCTTCCTTAGGGTCCCGGTGTCCAGCAGTGAGATAGAGTACCTGTAATAGGGGATCACAGCTGCAAGCTTCCTTAGGGTCCCGTGTCCAGCAGTGAGATAGAGTACCTGTAATAGGGGATCACAGCTGCAAGCTTCCTTAGGGTCCCGTGTCCAGCAGTGAGATAGAGTACCTGTAATAGGGGATCACAGCTGCAAGCTTCCTTAGGGTCCTGGTGTCCAGCAGTGAGATAGAGTACCTGTAATAGGGGATCACAGCTGCAAGCTTCCTTAGGGTCCCGTGTCCAGCAGTGAGATAGAGTACCTGTAATAGGGGATCACAGCTGCAAGCTTCCTTAGGGTCCCGGCGTCCAGCAGTGAGATAGAGTACCTGTAATAGGGGATCACAGCTGCAAGCTTCCTTAGGCTCCCGGCGTCCAGCAGTGAGATAGAGTACCTGTAATAGGGGATCACAGCTGCAAGCTTCCTTAGGGTCCCGGCGTCCAGCAGTGAGATAGAGTACCTGTAATAGGGGATCACAGCTGCAAGCTTCCTTAGGGTCCCGGCGTCCAGCAGTGAGATAGAGTACCTGTAATAGGGGATCACAGCTGCAAGCTTCCTTAGGGTCCCGGCGTCCAGCAGTGAGATAGAGTACCTGTAATAGGGGATCACAGCTGCAAGCTTCCTCAGGGTCCCGGTGTCCAGCAGTGAGATAGAGTACCTGTAATAGAGGATCACAGCTGCAAGCTTCCTTAGGGTCCCGGCGTCCAGCAGTGAGATAGAGTACCTGTAATAGGGGATCACAGCTGCAAGCTTCCTTAGGGTCCCGGCGTCCAGCAGTGAGATAGAGTACCTGTAATAGGGGATCACAGCTGCAAACTTCCTTAGGGTCCCGGCGTCCAGCAGTGAGATAGAGTACCTGTAATAGGGGATCACAGCTGCAAGCTTCCTTAGGGTCCCGGCGTCCAGCAGTGAGATAGAGTACCTGTAATAGGGGATCACAGCTGCAAGCTTCCTTAGGGTCCCGGCGTCCAGCAGTGAGATAGAGTACCTGTAATAGGGGATCACAGCTGCAAGCTTCCTTAGGGTCCCAGTGTCCAGCAGTGAGATAGAGTACCTGTAATAGGGGATCACAGCTGCAAGCTTCCTTAGGCTCCCGGCGTCCAGCAGTGAGATAGAGTACCTGTAATAGGGGATCACAGCTGCAAGCTTCCTCAGGGTCCCGGCGTCCAGCAGTGAGATAGAGTACCTGTAATAGGGGATCACAGCTGCAAGCTTCCTTAGGGTCCCGGTGTCCAGCAGTGAGATAGAGTACCTGTAATAGGGGATTACAGCTGCAGGCTTCCTTAGGGTCCCGGTGTCCAGCAGTGAGATAGAGTGACTGTAATAGGGGATCACAGCTGCAAGCTTCCTTAGGGTCCCGGTGTCCAGCAGTGAGATAGAGTACCTGTAATAGGGGATTACAGCTGCAGGCTTCCTTAGGGTCCCGGTGTCCAGCAGTGAGATAGAGTACCTGTAATAGGGGATCACAGCTGCAGGCTTCCTTAGGCTCCCGGCGTCCAGCAGTGAGATAGAGTACCTGTAATAGGGGATCACAGCTGCAAGCTTCCTTAGGGTCCCGGTGTCCAGCAGTGAGATAGAGTACCTGTAATAGGGGATCACAGCTGCAAGCTTCCTTAGGGTCCCGTGTCCAGCAGTGAGATAGAGTACCTGTAATAGGGGATCACAGCTGCAGGCTTCCTTAGGCTCCCGGCGTCCAGCAGTGAGATAGAGTACCTGTAATAGGGGATCACAGCTGCAAGCTTCCTTAGGGTCCCGGTGTCCAGCAGTGAGATATAGTACCTGTAATAGGGGATCACTGCTGCAAGCTTCCTTAGGGTCCCGGTGTCCAGCAGTGAGATAGAGTACCTGTAATAGGGGATCACAGCTGCAAGCTTCCTTAGGGTCCCGGTGTCCAGCAGTGAGATAGAGTACCTGTAATAGGGGGATCACAGCTGCAAGCTTCCTTAGGGTCCCGGTGTCCAGCAGTGAGATAGAGTACCTGTAATAGGGGATCACAGCTGCAGGCTTCCTTAGGGTCCCGGTGTCCAGCAGTGAGATAGAGTACCTGTAATAGGGGATCACAGCTGCAAGCTTCCTTAGGGTCCCGGCGTCCAGCAGTGAGATAGAGTACCTGTAATAGGGGATCACAGCTGCAAGCTTCCTTAGGGTCCCGGCGTCCAGCAGTGAGATAGAGTACCTGTAATAGGGGATCACAGCTGCAAGCTTCCTTAGGGTCCCGGCGTCCAGCAGTGAGATAGAGTACCTGTAATAGGGGATCACAGCTGCAAGCTTCCTTAGGGTCCCGGTGTCCAGCAGTGAGATAGAGTACCTGTAATAGGGGGATCACAGCTGCAAGCTTCCTTAGGGTCCCGGTGTCCAGCAGTGAGATAGAGTACCTGTAATAGGGGATCACAGCTGCAAGCTTCCTTAGGGTCCCGGTGTCCAGCAGTGAGATAGAGTACCTGTAATAGGGGATCACAGCTGCAAGCTTCCTTAGGGTCCCGGTGTCCAGCAGTGAGATAGAGTACCTGTAATAGGGGATCACAGCTGCAAGCTTCCTTAGGCTCCCGGCGTCCAGCAGTGAGATAGAGTACCTGTAATAGGGGATCACAGCTGCAAGCTTCCTTAGGGTCCCGGTGTCCAGCAGTGAGATAGAGTACCTGTAATAGGGGATCACAGCTGCAAGCTTCCTTAGGGTCCCGGTGTCCAGCAGTGAGATAGAGTACCTGTAATAGGGGATTACAGCTGCAGGCTTCCTTAGGGTCCCGGTGTCCAGCAGTGAGATAGAGTACCTGTAATAGGGGATCACAGCTGCAAGCTTCCTTAGGGTCCCGGCGTCCAGCAGTGAGATAGAGTACCTGTAATAGGGGATCACAGCTGCAAGCTTCCTTAGGGTCCCGGCGTCCAGCAGTGAGATAGAGTACCTGTAATAGGGGATCACAGCTGCAAGCTTCCTTAGGGTCCCGGTGTCCAGCAGTGAGATAGAGTACCTGTAATAGGGGATCACAGCTGCAAGCTTCCTTAGGGTCCCGGCGTCCAGCAGTGAGATAGAGTACCTGTAATAGGGGATCACAGCTGCAAGCTTCCTTAGGCTCCCGGC